>NC_039262.1:1351895-1661119 GCF_003368295.1 Carassius auratus | reverse complement strand
CTGCAGCTACAGTACAGTGAGCATTTACATCTTTAGTCTTTAACTTTGCCTGTGAACGTTTAAAACTGCATGGCTGTTATCACTTATAATATGCGAATGGAAACAGTATAAATTGCCTATTGTGGTCCTGAATAGATTCAATTACTGCATTATGAGAAAATATATCATTTTTATGTTTTCCTTGAAATCGGTCACAGAAAGGACATTATTAAATTAGTCTAGGCACTTTTCTCTATGCACAATGGCAATGGAATATGCATGCGCAGATATTAAACCACAACGTGAACAACACAATATTGTGTGTGTGTTTTCAGATATCATGCAATGCAGATTTTATCTATTTATCTGTAAATTCCAAAATACACATTTTAATATTTCTACATACAATTCTGTACATGAGCATGCCTTAAAGTGTTGACTACAAAAAAGCTATTATAGAACAAGATTTATTTTAATTTTTTTTTTTTTTTGACAAAATGCCTCAACAGCTGGGAATATGTTGTCACACTATTAGGAGTAAGGTGTCACATTCTATGATTTTTTTTTACAATATTTTAAAATATAAAAAAAAGTTTTTGCCAACACATATTTAGATTTATCTATTATATTTATTGCAGAAAGAATACATGTAAAACTTTCCTAACAATTTGTAAAAAAAAAAAAAAAAAAAAAAAAAAAAAACCCTCTTATATAGAATGTCTTTCATTTGAAGAAACTTAAGTGGAGTTAAACTGAAAACTGCTCATATCTCTGTCTGAGAAAGTGTGACTCACAGAGCAACATGCTGGGATAATTTGAGTGAGCCATAATGACAGAATATTTTCAGAATCATAGTATACTATGCACATCTCTACCACAGACTAAACAGGCTGCCGTTTTAATACCCTTCGAGCAAATTTTCTTTTGACTCTCTGAACTGAGTATCCATACACTGCCTTCAATGTTCTAGCAGTGCAACTAAAGCATGTGTCATTTAATAACGCTAACTCTCCATCTCTCAGTGATACTGTAGATGGCAATCTGTCCCTCTGACTCAACAGGCTCACGTATAGTGATTAACCCAAGTCAGAAGTGTTGCAATATGTTTCACACAATTAAAAAAATGATCCGAATAACAGGTCCATAATTTTGATGGGAGCACAGACACAGCCAATAAAACAAATAGGATATAAAAAAAAGTATCTAATTATTCTTGGCAGATCTGTGCAAGAAACTTGTATAATTAGTGACAATAGTCAATCAAAGTTTTGCCAAATGTTTGACTTGGGACCAACTTCGGCTTTTTAACATATATCTCAATATTTCAGTGGTAGGGAAAAGCATAAGCATTAAACGTGTTCCTGAAGAACAGAGAAGTGAAAATGTGAAAGAACAAAGAAAAAGCATGATATTCACAACTGACACCATTAGATATTTGCTATGAAAAACAATCAAATCAAACAAAAACAACTGCAAAACTAACAAAATAACAAGAACGGCTTGTTCAGGAATACAGATTCATAACTTCAAAAACAGGCTGAAGTAGCTAGGTATTGCTCACATATATTGTATGAAAGTCTTGCAGGGTGGCATGAGTGGGGGTGGCGGTGGTCTCATGGGTACGTTTTGAGTATCTTGTACGTGGGAGGGATAGAAAAAGCTTCAGGAAGCACTGACATGCATCTGGCACATTGTTAGGAGAGAGAAAAAACAGTTTGAGTTATACAAGTTGCGATTGAATTACGCTCCATCTCCATTTGCCCCGAGCACCGAAAATGTGTTCAAGATTGGCCAATGTTATTAAAGATCAATTTCCAATTCATAAAAAGATAAATCAGAGTTACGACGATATTAAAAAAGACCATGTGTGCTACTCCAACAGTTTTTCCTGATTTGTCTCGATCACTGATTTGTTTGGACAATAAACTAAACCTAATGCAAAAAGAGATGATTTATGCAAATAATTCCTCACAGATGCGTGTGCTCAATCAGATGCACGCGAGATTCACAGTTATCGGTGAAGCAATTAAAACTTAATGAGAGAAATAAAGCGACTGTCGACATGTCCAAACAGAGAGGCGTGTTAAATCATATACACAATGAGATATCAAAGAGCATTTGTCACATCTGAATCCACTTTGCTGGTACAGTATGGCCGCCATCTGCCAGCAATATCAGCGTGGAGCAGCGAACGTACGTGATTCGAGTGGCTCACTGTGCCTCGAGAGCTCTGCCCACTTCTTTTCGGGCATCTCGTTTGATCTCCTAATGAGCCAAGAGGAGCCCACACAGCTGGCTATGATGTGCTACAGAGACGAGGGGTTAGAAGACGTCCACCGAGCAAGAACCCCGGATTACCGTGCACTATTCTGGGCGGTTTGTCACCAGACACTCGTGCTGGATTCCAACCAGCTCAAACGCTGATGATGTGATAAGCCGAACGTAACTGAACCCTTATCTGCTGATGGTGTGATAGGCCGAGCTCCTAACGAGGTTGACAGCGTAATCCAGCGCGGGGAGCTCGTCAAAAACTGCCCGTGTGCTGAAAGAGGCCAGTTTCAACACAACCAGACAAGTAGTCACGCAAAAAAATGAGCAAGCAACACTTCTCCCCCCTCACGGCGAATTATAAGTGATGACACGGCACAAAGAAACCATTGTTGACTGGTAATGTAAACACTAAGAGACACTGAGCTCCAGGGCTTTAATGATATCCAAATGACTCCAATTCAGATTCATACAGCCCTGGGATTATGTAACGTGCTACATGAGTGTTTTTCTCCACTTCTTTCTCGTCCCGCATTCTTTCGTCGGTTGAGAGGAAAAGTACAGCCACTTAAGTCCCTGGATCAGGGCTCCATTTCACAGTGGTGCATTTTTTGAGACACTTAATTATGGCTTTATGTGGGGAGCAATTTGATGGGGCTATGAAGGCTTCCAATTTTAAATAGCTACTTTCCATCCTTGGCACGCTTCAGAAGAACATGCGCGCGAGCGAGCGGGATTGTGATGATTCGTACGCAGAATTCACAGCCTTACCTCATCAGGAAGACCTTCTCGACATCCTTTCAACCCCCAGATTTAATCTGAGCCCATAATTGCCGTTTTGTCATTGACTGGTTAGTGACATCATCACTGCAGACGAGACCTTCAGGACTTTGGGTTGCCAGAGAGGCACAAGAACTGGCTCGGAGAGCAAATTGGACCCATGTTATGGTCACAAATTTCAGGAACACGATGGTTTTTTGGAAGCGTGCTGTGTTCGTTTTGGAAAGTGGAGTGGGGGGCCTGTGGTGGTGGTGGTGATGGAGATGTGGGGGCTGGTTTGGGGGGGGGGGGGGGGGGGGGGTGGCAGGCTACAAAGACAATTTCCTTTTTGCTCTCATTGGCATGACTGTCTGCCGCCTCTAGCCTTCATGGAGGTCCTTAATTGAGATCACTTGTACATAAAAATAGGAACAGAAAAGGAACTTTTGCGGCTTGTGAGGGGGGAATAAAAAGACTGGTAATATGTGACAAAGGCTCCCATTAAAATACCCGTAACATTGAAGTCAAGTATAGGAGCTCGAGGGCCATTGCCATGGTGATGGTTTGGAGATTTATCGTTTTCCTTGACTTCAAGTACTGTGTTAGTGTGCGACTAATTCTGTATCAGTTCACTTCCCCCGCACGAATAATGCGAGTTGAAAAACGTTTCACTGTAATATTTTGACGAGGCTACTTTACAACCAGCATTTGGTAGTGGATAGAAATATATATATTTTTTTGTAATATTAAGGACAAGATAAATAGCATGTATCTATGAATCTAGTTCGTGTGTATTATTACCTACTGCTTGCAAACCTCTTTGCATAATGAGGTAACCGTAGCAAAAGTAAGCTGTCCAATCATGTTACGAAAATATCGACAAAAACATAACTACTATCATTTATACATTTAACATCACATATAGATGTATATAAATATAGATTTATTAAAGATAAAAAGTATTCAAGGTTTTTAGGGCCAGATTTACTAAACAGGGCAAAATAGCATTAGAGCGCAATTTCTTAAAAGCACTGAAGGGAGGGGGAAATTCTGCAGGTGATTTACTGACAATGCACACAGTAAAGAACACAGGTAGACATTTTATTTTTATAATTACCAATCTACCAAGAGCAGCGCAAATTACCTCCTGCTTTAAGACATGCTTTTTTTGGGTGTTAAATAATAGTGTCAGTTGATCGAATGATTCAGTGGCTTACCCATAAAGATGTTCCATAGTTTTGATACTACATGAATCAGTAGTCTGAATTAATCGATTGACTGAATGATTCAACGGCTCACTTATAAAGATGTTTACTAGTTGTGCTCCTGAATGAATCAGTGTTTTAAACAAATTGGTCAATCCAATGATCCAATGGGTCACTCATAAAAACTGTCACTAGTTTTGCTACTGAATGAACCAGTGTTTTGGTCGAACTGAAACACTGGTTCATTCAGAAATGCCATAACTGTGTGTTGCTAAGAGAGGCACAATGGTTAATTCTGCTTGCAATAAAAAAAAAAAAAAAAAATTAATAATTAACTGTGTAATGCAAATTAGTCAATTCTGACTTCTTGTTTATTAAGCTCAATGTAGTATTGCTTAAGAGGTAAAATACTGCCTTTTGGGCACAGTTTCTATATTTTTATTATCCAAAACCTCACAATAAGTACATGAAAATAAAACATTCACCCTACAAAAGGGGTCTGCACTTTACATGCATAGATTAGGGGTTGCATTTCCAACTGATATCTGCGGTGTAACTGAGCGAGTGTGGATTAGTGATTTATTCAGCAGAGTCTGAGGAATAATCAAGGGATCAGTCTATAGCAGACCCTCACACCAGGCACTCCTGGACGAGGGTCGGGTATCACTTCTGTACAAGAGTGTGCTTATTTTGGACCAGATTAACCTTGAGAATTCCACTTCACACTTTCACCTTCCGCTGTGGATTGCACGGCTCTACTTCCTCTCTGAAACGACCTGGTTAGTTGAAAAATATTTATAGTTATTATGCCGTTCTCATGTATCCACAGTCAGTTAGTTCTATTTTGTGTGCAAGGTAAAACTAATAGCAGATTTATGTGGGGGGATTTCACCTCATCCCGGAGTAGATTGAGGATGATTTATTGGATGTATAATATGGACTACTGATGGATTGAGTATCTGGAGGACAACCCAAACAGGCAGGGATCCAGAAAGCAACTCGCAAGAGGACTATCGCCTATCACTTCGCTGCTGTACAGCTCTGGCTTTATTTCACTGTTTGGATGCAGGAGGGCTCATGCTCAGGTGTTTAAAATAGAAAAAGTCTGGCTGAAAGGAAAAAAGAGAAAGTCGGGATATTACAGCAGCTGCAAAGAGTTGCTTTCTCTTGAAGGTAAACCTTAGGAAAGCAGCAAAATATAACCTGGCCATATGTGCACAGCAGTGGATTAAATGAATTATTCCAGCACGTCAAAAGTCCATGGAACCAGGTGATTTGCTTGGCTACTGGTCTGATATTTCTTTTACATAAAAATAAGGCTGCCATTGTTTGCTCAAAATCGAATCATTCTCATGGGGAGCAAACCTGTCCAGCTTTCTATTCTTTCAAGACATTTCAACTAGAGTTGGTCATTCCCGGTGCTTAAAGGAAAATGGTAACACAACCTAAAAAACCTAAGTAAAAAAAAAAAAAAAGTTTAGTCTTCCCAGTCTCTGACTCTCGTGATGGTTACTGCAACAAGCGAAATGTGATAGCAGGGAGGTAATTGAGAGAAAATGCTACTGCAAGTATAGGGTAATGATGCTGCCGCAATGACTTTAGGGTTTGGGAATATTTTCTTTCGGAACTGACTCCAGCCTGCAAAGATTATATTCATCCTCAGCACTGGAAGTTCACTGGATGTGTTTAAATGGCCAAAAAGTAATGGGTTCCCAACACGCATCTCTTTTTATATCCACAGCAAGATAAAAAGTTCTCGTGTCACTTCGGATCAATTTAATGTGTCCTCGCTGAAAAAAAAATATATATAAAATTTAAGAAAGGATTTTTGACCTTTCATGCAGTGTGTAATAAATCTCTAAGTGATTAAAAACATCATGCAAAGTTTTAAAACCGAAAGTGCACTGTGTATAAAGTTACAGTATTGTCTCTCTTAAAACAAGAGTCAACTCTGAATCATTGAAACAATTCATTTTTAAAATGATACCCAAGCTGTTTCATGTTGACGTCAACATTGGTCTGAATGAAAATGCAAATTCATTCTTTGCCACTAAGTGCTGCTTCTGGAGCGGTAAAAATGTGTAGTTGTTTCCCCGGTAACGCTGTACACAAAGCAGCACTGCTTTATCATGCATTATAGGCATGATGAATTGAAAATGAAGACAATTGGACCAATCACCACAGATTAGTGTCACGCATAGGAGGAGTTTGGAAAAAATAATCGTTGAATGAATCGTTTGGGAGTCATTGAGCAAGTAAGGTAAAAATAAATGCAAATTATAAAATAATGAGAGTGTTTTGTTTTTTTTATCTTGCATGCATGTCATCATGTTATGGGGACTCCCAAAACCAAAATATGAACCTTTCATTACCATGGGCACTTTAAAAAAGTCCCAAAACATTTGAACGATGTATACTTTTATGTCTTTACTGACCATTTCAGAATGCTTTATAGGATTGATTTCACTGATGGCTTCACCAAAATATTAATTCTCTTGTCTGCACAAAAATGACATGCGGATATTCTCGAGGCACCCCTGAATATGATACACAAGTGATCATGTTCCAATAAATTGAAATGTTTAATGACATTTGCAGCTCTTTTCATGAATGCTACACTGAAACTAAAGGAAAAGCAAAAGTCTTTGCTTCATGCAAAAGTTGGAGCAATTTTTCTGCAGCAGCCAAAATGTGCGCCACATTTTGAAATCCAAATGATATCTAATTTAGGGTGTTGAACCAAACTCAGAAGAAATTCAGTTCATGAAGGAACATTTGACTGACTTCCCGAATCCCATTGGGAGAATTTATATTATTGGTAATCGCTGCACTTTAGGAGAGATATGCCTGTGGTTTTGCCTGCGACATACCAGTGCAATCTAGACATTTTCAGAATTGAACAAAATGACTCTTTGGCATTTAACTGCAGGGATCTCAGATGTCTCAAATACACTGCGTTGTGTTCCTCTTTTTATTTAACTCCTAAACTAGAGGGGTTAAACAACAATAAAACGTCTGAACTATAAGAATTTGCTAAGCCTTACAGAATGCAAAATTGTGACTTTTTGAAATGCAGTATTTATTCCCTACACCTAATGATCATTTATTTATTATTATTAATGAAAAAGATAACATTTTAGATTTTATATTTCATATTTAATAAATAAATCATGAAATAGTAAAAATGTACTCCAATAATCTTTGCTTTACAATCAGATTTTTTTTTCTACATAAAGATACTGTGACTGGAGGAAAAATGTAAGAATCCTTGTGAAGATCTCCTCTAGACATCAAGATCTTGATCTAAATGTGCAACACATCTAAGTCTAATTAAATCAACATAAGTTACTTTGCTGATTAAAAACCCCGGAGGCTATCCAATTACAGTAATTATACATGTTTATTGTGAAACTGGCTTCAGGGCCAGACTGTCAGATCTTTATAAGACACCAATTTCACCAATCGAATGGAAATAAATCACACAAAACAGAATACAGTGAAAACTTTCTGTACTTTAAAAACAGTAGCCTCCTATGAACTTCCCCTCGAGGAACTATAAATCAATGCTTCTCAACCTAACATGTTCAAGTCTGTTCTGATTGGTTTAGAGACAGAGATAACAGCAAAAACAAAACATTAATGTTTGCAGGTTTTTTTTTTTTTTGCCATATTTGATTGATAACATTAGCTAAACATTGTGGGAAAAAAATAGAAATACATACTTTACTATACTCTATATAACGTCTAAGCCTGAAAAAAAAAAAAACAGAACACTTTTTCTTGCAATTGCGAATTTATATTCCACAAATTACGATTTTCTTCTCAGAATTGTGATTTTATATGTTGAAATTGCAAGGTATAAATGTACAAATTGCTTGTTATAAATTTGCAAGTTGTGAGTTAACATGTAGGAATTGACTTTTTCTAAATCATGTATAATTCTGTTTTATGTTTTCACCACAGAATAAAACAAAAATTGTAAGTTTTCGCAACAATTTGTGAACTTCAAGCTTGCAATTAGTTAATGAGTTAATATTTTGGTATTCTGAGTTTAAATCTTACAATTCTGAAAAATAGACAGATTTGTGATTTGTGAGATAAACATTACATGAGTTAACATTTAATTTTTTTTTTTATTTAATGTCAGAAACATATTTCCATGGCACATAGACCCAAACACAAAAAGAAATGCACACATAGCATGATGGCACACCACCTAGACTTGGGTTAACCGTACTGTAATTCTGAAGCCCTGAGGAGTGTCCCAGTGGCCATTTGGTTGCTGTTTACCAATGAGATAAATTCCACTGTCCCTGAAGGGGAAGGTCATGGGCAGTGTGTGGGCTGAGTGTGTATACCAGCGGTCAAGTGTAGGTTGGTATGAACATGTGGCTAGAGCGTGTTCACATATATGTGGGATTGTTTTAAGGACTATTTGAAATCAGATGAGTACAGGCTGCTTTGTTTCCACACAGAGTCTTCCGGCCCCTTGTTTCTCAATCCTTTTTGATTAAGAGAAAATTGTGAAATTGCAAAGCAACATGATGCCAGTGAGGAAAAACAGTAAGATCAAAGGCATCTTTATAAGCTGTAATATTTGGTGAGATCTTCATGTTTTCACACTCTTTGACAGTTTCTTTCTTTTTAATTTTTTTTTGTACTAACTGCAATTACCTCTTCAAATACACTGTTCCCACAGTTTATTGCTTTTTAAGTTTTGATTAATTAGAAATTTGGCACATAACGAGTGACAGACCAAAATATGACTAAAGAAAATGCATTTATGTATGTCAAGTATAATCTTCCCAGACAATATTGCCTTTCTTCTAAAGAAAAAAATGACATTAAGAAGAAAAACACTGGCCTGAGAATTCTGCTGTCAGTTAAATCCCATCATTCTTTCTTTGAAGTGCATTTTCTCACAGAGAGTTTCTGTTGTCACTAAGACAATAGCCCGGTTTCCATCCCATATTTATGTGCACATTTTGGGATACTGCATAAAAATCTTGTATAAAAACACCAAAGACATCCAAACTATTTTTTTTTTTTTGAAGACAAACTACGATGGAAACATTTGACCAAATGTTGCATGCTGCTCTGTGCACAGATTGTTTTTGCAACATTAAAATTTTTCTGCAAGTTGCTGTATTTGGTGAAGAGTGAGACCAATCCCATGAAATAATTTTCCAGAAAAATATTAAGCAGCACAACTGCTGCACAAATGTTTCTTAAGCAGCAAATCAGCATATGAGAATGATTTCTGAAGGATCATGTGACACTGAAGAGTAATGATGCTGAAAATTCAGCTATGCATCACAAGAATATATTACATTTTAAAATATATTTAAATAGAAAACTATTACAGTTATTACAGTTTTACTGTATTTTTGATCAAATAAATGCAACCTTGGTAAGTACAAGAGACTCCTTTCAAAAACATAAAAAAAATCGAACCAACCCCAAACTTTTGAACGACATGACATCCTATGACTTTCTATCACAGAAACTCATTACAAATAAGCCACTTGTAAAGTTCGATGCTTAGGATATCCTCTTTGTAGCCAGTTGACAGCAGCTCACTAGCTTTTGGAACAGAGCTGATGTTAAAAAACAAAACAAAAAAACACATTACAATATGCTTTAAATTGTCTGGGAAGATTCTAGTTAAATCAGTGTTTTTGCCATTCTCTTGCCTAAGAGAACAGACATTCCATTTCCCACATACACATCAAAACAACACTGAGACATGCACGCCACCAACAAATCAACTAATGTGCTGTAATTACACGTTACAGCTTTGAAGTTCCTAGTATTCACTGCCCGTACATATTTACCCTTACTATTCAAAGAACATTCAAGAGCATCTAAAATAAAACTCAGGAGGACATGTTGGAGTGTAAAGGCCTGTTCTGTTTGACTGAAGTTCAAAGTGCTGCTCTGAAGGCTTTAAAGGGCTTTCTCTCTTTATCCCGTCTGAATACGTGTTGAGTAAAAGTGAGTGGAGAGCTGAAAAGAGGAACCCAGCCCCATGCGAGGATTTCCCAGGACACTGTTAACGTGACATCAAAGGAAATTACCCAACGCAGTGCCAAGGTGTGCGCTCTCCTTCCCTCTCTCTGGGCTTTGTGCCGCGTGCATATTTCATTTCGGCTTTGTGAAAGTGTGTGTGGGCAGCTGTAGGCGGGGACACCTCCGAGAAACCTTTGTGTCCGGTGTGGGACACAAGCGGAGGTGGCATGTCAATGATTTTTTATTTTATTTTTTACAGCCGATAGGGTCTTTTGTGCGGAGTGTGATTGAGCTGTCGCATTTAAACGTGTGGGAGGAAACAAGACGAGGGCGATGAAGACGACAGATGGGTGGTGTCCGATCTGGCCGTTTGTCTCCTGTGACATACTACTGCATCAGCTCTGAGGCGCAAGGTGATCCCTTGCCTTTTTTACTTCTTCCTGTTCGTGTCACTGCGCCGCTCAGATTACAGAATTAGGCTTGTGTGGGCGTCCACAGCCATGGCTGGCGTCCCAGTGCCAACAAACTACTCTTCAGGTGTGCAACTGATCCATTTAACACCTCTACCCTTAAGGGTGTGTGGGATGGTAACTGAACCAAATTAAGAGATGGTACCCATTGCATCGTGATGCTATATGTCCAGCTATTGTCATTTCCGGCACTCAGTCTGTGCATATGCTGAGACCATGACAAAAGAGATTGGTTTCATGCTCTTCAGCTGTATGACTAAGTGCAGTAATCAAATTACCTCTTCCTTTTCTCATTCATCAGTTCAGACCAGCTTCATCTGGAAGATCAAAGGCTGGTGTCCGACACTATAATACATCCCACCCATGTTAATCAAAATTTAACAGACGTTATTTATTATTTATCTGTCTAATTCATTATTTATTAACCTATTTATCTCATGAGAATCTTACGTTTTGGACACATACAGTCATCACATAATTTCAGCTTAGACTAATTTCAGTGGTGTAGTAAAGTCAATGCTAATTATGAAAAGTGCTATACAAAAGGATTTATATACTGTACAGTAGCACTTTTCATAATATACATCATTTTAAAGTGTGGTTTGGACTTCTGAAATGGAAATTAATGTTACATTTACACCTTTTATCTAAGCAGCCAATGCTATAATATTTTGGTGAAAATTCTGTTGTCATTTACTCACCCTCAAATCATTTCAAACTTGTATGACTTATTTAAACATAAAAGGAAACATTTTGAGTAATACTGGTGTCCAGATAACATCAGACCCCATTGACTTTCATGGTACCGATAAAAATATTTGTAAATGTCTTCCTTTATGTTCCAAAGAAGAAAGCAAGTCATGCAGTTAATATTGACAGGGGTGAACCATCACTTTCACATCTATTTTTTTTTTTGAAAACACACTAAAAAGTCACACTAAAAACTCTTTTTTGAAGTTTTTTTGTTTGCTTCAAAAATTATTCAAAAACATAAATATGCAATATTCTACCAATATAATGAGTCAATCATAAGGGTTTAAAGTGCATAGACTGCAATTCTAACACTGACATGGTAGTCGGCCAATGTTGAGGCACTGCTTCCTGTCATGTGACTTTTCGCTTTTTCGCTTTTCAGTTCAAACTGCAGAAACCAAAAGAAAGAAAAACTGTCTGTGCTTGTGAAGCATTTCGTATGCATAATTATCCCATGGTTGAAGCTATTTAGTGAGAATGTACTCTCTAAAAAAATGCTGGGTTGTTTCAACCCAACTCTGGGTATACTATGGACTAACTTACTTTTGGGTTAAAAACTTAACCCAAGGGTTCGGTTAGTCCATATTTGACCCAAAGTTGGTTTGCAACAACCCAGTATTTTTTTTTTAGTTTAAGTGGGATAGATTATATTTGCTACTGATTTTTAAATGATGTTATTTTGGTTAAAGAATTAATCAGCAGTCATTAAGGAGATTGTAACTTCAAAGTCCTTTCATAAAAGATGTAATTTAGACACAAAGCCCTACCTGATTATTAGTACATGAATCCACCCAAAGGACCATTCAATATTTAAATACTGCTGTCAAAATTACACGTTTGCTCGCCAGCTACAATTAAATAGCACTACATGAATATGGCTTTGATGGTATTTTTAGATGGTCAGAGATTTTCCCCTCACTTCAATTACCTATTGATGAGAGGGCTTCCCTGCTCTGGCACTGGGTTGGAAAAAGTAAGTTTGGTTTGCTTTTAAGATGTCTCAGGAATGACGGCGGGCGGTGGGATCTGAACAGACGACACAGGCAACAGAAGCTGCTTTTTAATACTCGTCTGATGTTGCTCTCAAATTATTACAGATTCTTGGATTCTCTAGAATGCTTATGCACTTTGAGTCCTAAGAGTCTCTAAACATCTTCTTTTCTTTCATCAGTCTTAGCTTTTTTATTTTTAAATGTCTTCCTTACATTCTCGCTAAATGATAATTGCTACCATGGGATAATTGTCAATTCTGTATAGCTCGGTTTAGATAATGAGCAACAAAATATGCCCTGGAGAAACCTAGCGAGTCTGTCTCATGCCACACATGTAGACAATTACTCCACACCCATCTGCCATTAGGCAGCGTTACAGAGAATGTTTTCTACTTAATTAAATCCAAATCTCTCAATAGTGGAGCCTGAATGAAATATAATGTGTCTGTTTAGGTCTGGTTTCTTTTCTGCCTCCGTGTTCTTCACTGGTTCTGATATCAACTCACACTAATGTGAAGTTTAAAATTATCTCATTTTAGATTAGTTAAAACATATCAAACATATTAATTAAATGTATTATTGCAAATATGTAAATTGTTGAATGCATTAAGTCAAACTGATCAAAATGTGTATAACACACAATATAAACTTTAGAGACCTCTTGTTTAAAATACTATCAGTAACTTTCAAATTTGCCTTTTATTTTCATCATATTTTTCTAATATGTTCCTCTGACCTCATTAAAATAAATCAAGCAAGTAAAATAAAAATAATTTTACATTTGAAATTACAAAGTCTCATTAAATTATAAATAAATACAAAATTGACATCATTATAAACATACTGTAGATTAAATTATATAAAATCACTCTATAGCATTTACTCATGTTTTATATCTGGAGTCTTTAAAAACAAACATAGATATTTTTTTTTTTGGAGTGATCAAACAGGACTGGTTGTCTCTGATAACAGATCTGGAACCAGAAGGCAGTTATCCACCAAATGTAACAATGCTTTCAATCAAAACATGGCTATTTTAAAACTCTCTCTCTATATATAGCAAATCACTGAAAACATTAATCATTAAGCCAAGCATCTACTGCACCTCTCGTAATAAAACCAAACAGAAACTTAAAGTGAGGGTCTCGGGTGGGCTTTTACTATGCATATGCACATACAGTATCTGCACAAACCACAATCAAGACATGCTGCCCTACAACAGGCGTTAAGCTTTCCCCGTCCCATTCTCATCCCTGGGAGCATGCTGAGGGTCGGAGGTTAACTTGCTAATAGAAGGCACTGATTGCTGCAAGTAGCTCTCGGGTTTGTGTACGGCTGAGAACAGCACGTGTGCTGAGGGAACAGGCCTCGCACAGCTGTGTTTGGAAAGCAGACTTTCAGACTTGCAAACGGCTTTACAACATTTCTCTTGGAGGATTCGGCAAAACCCATACATCAGAATGAATGGCCTCTCTTACTTTTCCTTCATGACATGAGAAAGTCATTTTTTTTATGCACAGTATGGATTTGTGCTTGCCTGTTAGTTATTTTTATAAAATGTCAGACATTCTTCAGATATATATACAGTATATATAGTATTTCTGCACAGAAGGTAAATTGTCAACAAACATTAAATTATAAAAAGAATTTAAAAAATTAATATAATAAAAAAAAACACACACACTATATATATAGTCTGAGAAAGATGCATATAAAAGCTATGAACACTCTATTCTAATTTAAATAAATTGTGCAAAGAATATATAGTACATCTCTCAACTTTTGAAGATTTTATCGTGGCTTTCTCAACTGAAACCCTTCTGGGCTTTTAGCTTGTACACACCCACTAACCTAACAGTCAATGTCAAACATTCACTTAGTTGCTTTTATATTAGATTTCACACCCCTGCATTTTGACGCACATCCCAAAAAGCATGCATTACACCAGAAAATGACACTCCAGCGCCCGATCTTCCCTACATCGGTTCCTGCACGCGGTCAGGCTCTCCGTCTGCTGGCCCAGCCGAATGTTTGTAAACATCAACACATGATTGTTGCTTTTCAAAACGCAGTTCCTTCTTATACACTCTACCGCATGGTCAAAAACAGGGTGAAAACCTTGGGCACTTACCCCAGAAGAAGTTCTGCTGACATGGGGTCACAGAACTAAAGAGGCTGTTGGATGCCATGGTCGCCCAAATTTTGCTTCTCTGCGGTTTTCGGTGACCCTTGACGTCTCTTAGGTTGAAAGCGTGCCAGGGGAAGATGCAAAAAAGGAAAAAACATCCAGAAGAAATGCGTTTTTGTATCAACTATTTTCATGACCACAAGTAATGACCAGTTTTGGTTTAGGAAAAAATGCAAAAATCTGTCGCCTTATTGGACAGCACGGAGCCAAGCTCGCTGCAGAGGATCGAAGCGTACTTACTGGTTGGTGCGGTCCTCAATCCTGAAGTTGACCGGCGACACTTAACCATTTACGTGCCGCCGTGCAAAAATCCTGAGCCGAACTTTTCTGCGGTTCTGTGGTTGCTCAGGAGGTGAGCGGAGCCTTCACACAAACCCAAAGAGGCACGAGCCTTTAAAAAATCTTTTTTCTTTCCCTCAGTACACTGTCACTGGAGAAGCAGGGTCACATGCTCGTGACATCACTGGAGTCGCGTGGGCCAACTTTTTTCCTTTCTCTGTTTTCCTTCTGGAGACGCGTGGTTCGCCGGCTCTTCCTGGCACTGGAGAGGGAAGGGGTGGGTGTGATGCTGCTGCTCACCCCTTGTGAGTCATGAAGCTTCAGAGGGGGGCGTGAATGCAGAGCGTCTCCCTCTCCACATATGCACTCTTGCGCTTCTCTCCCTCCTGCTCTCTTTCTACTTCTCCATCTTTCACGGCCGGTCGGCGTGCTGCAGCCTGTCTCCACTGACCCTGAGGTGATGTGAGGAGAGCTGCTTACACCGCGGAGGTGTGCGTCTCTTCTTTCAGTTTCTTACTCATAAAGCCCCAACATATGCCTGGCACTGTGAATCCATCTCGGTATGCGTGTGCGAATGAGTCGGCCTCTCTGTTCTCCAAACGAGGGATTCCTGTAAGAGGCAATACATTATTCGGTACCTGACAGCCGGCTGTGTGAAGAAGAGCATGTGACAAACCACTATCATGCTCTGTGACTCACTGGTTTCTCACGGCACAGACGTTTGCCTGGCAGTGGCTCTGGGCGGCTCTGTGATCCTGCTTGTAGGTGTTTGTTTAAACAGATCAAAGAATGCTGTCGTTAGAATCTATCAAAAGTCTGGAATGTATGGAATGTGTCAGATATTAAAGTGAACCTATTTAAGATGTATTTAAAAAAATCTTTAAATAAAGTGAGTTTATACTTAAAAGGAGAAAAAAATAAGTTCTTACCCCACTGGCAGATACTTAAAGTCACTTAAGTATATTTTTTGTCTTGTTATTTTGAAGAAAATCCTTTTTTGCAGAGCACAGCAGTATGGGGAGCTAAACTTATAGCTTAACAATAGCTCAGTTGTTCAAAACACTGTAGTTTTTCCACTAACACATAGTGGTGTTACGTGACAAAATGAGACATTACTGGTTTATGCGTCACATTGTTTTGCAGCTCAGTGAAGCAGTTCAAAAAAAGATTCACAAACTCCATGTGCGGCATTGCATTTTAACTTTTGAATTAAAATAATTACAGCAGGTAATTTCTAGTTCAGGTTTAATGCAGTATATACAGATATGTCAGTACCCTTGCAGTGTAGCAAACTAATTTAAAAGGTATTATCTGGAGTTTAAGCTTGTAGCTTGGCAAGGTACAGATACAAAATTACATGATAAACATATAAAGAAAGCTCAAAAACAATGGTATTGTATTGCTTTCATAAAATGATGTGACATATGTACTTGTTGGGGGGAAACATCTATAATCACCACATTATACCTTAAAGGACTTTCAACTGAATATTTAAATGCTTCAGAAAGTGAAACGGTTTGAATAATAGCTTTAATTTATGGTTTGTTTTTGCTATGTTAATTATGAAAGGCATTAAACATTATCCAGGCATAGCCAGCGGCTCAAAGCTCATTACAAATTCTTGTGTAAATATTTTTCTCTCTCTTCACACCCACATCACCAATGCATTACACTAATTTAAATATTAGCATTGTCTCTTATAATTGAATGCATATGAAAATGTGACGATGTGCTACTTTTCGTTAACAAAACAACCCTTATTATTGTCACCTGATGTCATTAAATGTTCATGAATTTTTTTTTTTTTTTAATGTTCATCAAAGCTGCATTTATTTGATCAAAAATACAGTAAAAAAAAATGTTTATTTGTGAAATATCTTTACAATTTAAAGAAATATTTCCTTTTTTAATATACTTTTAAATGATTTATTCCCTTTCATGACAAAGCCACATTTTTAGCATCATTACTCGTCATTAGTATCACATGATCCTTTAATCATTATAAAATGCTTAGCTGCTGCTTAAAAATATATATTATTATTAATATTAAAAACATTTATACTGTTTAATATTTGTGGAAACCATTATACATTTTTTGATGAATAGAAATCTCAAAGGAACAGCTTTTACTTGAAATAGAAATCTTTTGATTCACAATTATTGGTGAAAAATAGGATGAATAATAGTAATTAAAATAAAGAAATCAAACTTTTTTTTTCAAAATCAATCACAGCTCCCTCTGATTTTACAATAAATATGTATGAATTAATATTACATTTGTCATTTTATTTTTTTTTAAATTTCAAACTGTATTCCCCACCAAGTAATTCCAGGCTGTTAATTTTAGATATGATATTTAAAATCTGCAAATGAATACCTCATAATGAAGGAGCAAATTGGCAGGCAGAATGTTTTCAAAATGTTAAAAATAAATTTGCGACAGCACAGATCATATATATATATACATATACACACACACACACACGTTAAGACTTGGCTGGATATCCAGCCCTTAGCCTTACGAAACGAACAGGCAGGTACAGTGATTTAGTTTAACAGGCTACATCTGTAAAACGCCAGGCTAGTTTACACTGTGGCCGCCTCTGAATTAACATGCTTTTATAGGAAACAAACACCACTTGCAAGCAGTTCCTGTTGGCAGGAGCTACAAATACAAATAATGAGCATCGTTGAAGGTGCAGATCTACTATATTAAGACGATCCGCCATATTTCAGAAGAGACGGACTTGTGAAATACTGTTCGGCCTCTAGAAAGTCCATGGCACAGCCATGAGAGAGAAACTCAATATGCGAAGTAATATTTCCAAAAGGATGTTTATATTTGATGTGAATTGTTCAGTATGGTCTGTAAGGTATAATTTGAATGAAAGTAGATATTTTTCTTTTGCTGTCCAATCGTGAGTCTACATCTTCCAGTGACCTAGAAGGCCTTTCTTGTGGTGTCTGGTCGACTGTTTTTGGAGTTGCAGCTTGGAAGGAAAATAAAAATCGCCCTCAGCGTAGGATGGGCAGAGGGGGATGTTTAATATCGAATGGCACACTCACAAGTACAACATGCATTAAAAATAACTCCTAGAACTGAAATTAAATCAAAATTGTTGAACGAAAGAGTAAGAAACAGCGAAACAACATTATTCTGCTAAAGAAGATATTTTAGTTTGGTGGCCTAACCACTGCAAACTCAGGCAATTTCTTACTCTCTGCCATTTTAATCAAGAATCCCGTCCAGGATAAACACGAGTCTACCTACACAGCAGTTCAAAACGCCAGAGTCTCTGGGGAACTTCAGATGATTTCCAAAGTTTCCTTCGCAAGTCTAATTACTTGTTGGAGAGCATTAAGAGCTACCTATGTACATGGACATACATCAGTTTTCCTTCTTCGTGATTTATGAATGGCTTTACATGTCCACTGAAGGCATAAAGACATTTACAGAACTTTCTAAGCATAAGAATCACAAAATAAGTCAAAATGTTATGAAACATACAGATAATTGCGAATTACACTCTTAAATATAAAGATGCTTCACGATGCCATAGAAGAACCTTTTTGTCTAAATGGTTCCATAAAGAACCTTTAACATTTCTGTTTCATCAAAGGTTAATTGTGGCTAAAGAAGTATCTTTAAATTATAAAAAGGTAAGAAAGAGATCGCTGTGAAGAACCGTTCAAGCACCTTTACATTCAAGAGTGTAATTATTATGAAAAGGCTTAAAAAGACAATATAATGCTTGGGGAAACCTGTCTGAAAACAATTATTATTATTTTTAAATGTTTCTAATGGGGCACAATTTACACACATCAGCTTTTTTAACTTTAAAATCAGTAATATTGTGAATTATTATTACAATTTCATTTGTTTTTTCATTATTATTACAAATAACTTAATTTTAAAATATTACAATTTTATTTCTGTGATGCATAAATATAATAAACATTTATTATTATTAAAATAAAACTCTAAATGAAAAGTTTAAGATACTTATTTTGCTTTTAGAAGTCAATATATTGTGTATTTTGATATAAAAAAATAATTAACCTACAGTCAATCTATCTCTAGTTGCCAGATAGATATATAGAAAGATAGATAGATAATTTGAATAATTGAAAATGCTCACTTTGACAAAGAAATCAGCCTTATGTCACTGTGATCTACACTGTGCAGTAAACAATGTGAACAACAACATCTCTGTGTGCTCAAAGAGACTGGATGACAGAGCTCAGCCTCTTCACATGAGAACTGCATTTAAGATTGGAGTAAAACAATGAGTCCCATAATCTGACTGAAGCTCTCTATCCTCAGCTTTAATGTTTTGAGCTGGTTCTGTCTGACTCAGTAGTGAGTCAGAGTTGCTGGGTCAAGCCGCCTTTCTAATCTCTGTTTTGTATTGATCTTTGTGTTTGGTTGCATATTTTTAAACTGCTTTTACTCTTGGTCGATTTCAATTCTAAATCCTGAACTGAAATCAAGAATCAAAGTCTGACAACAGAGATTATTAAAATGAAAAAAGCATCGTCTCAAATCAAGAAAATGTAAACATTGATATAGATATGTCTAAAAATTCCTCTCATAAAAGTGTACTATGCTACGCTGCAATGCATGCCAGAACTGCAAAGCTATGAACATTCTGCGCCTAAAATTAGCAGACATTAGACGCTGAAGTTCAGACACATCTGTCATGAAACATGTTGATGAAATGAATAGTTTGAGGTGGTCTGGGGCAAAACTTGCTTATTCAACATTCTTGTGTACATGAGTAAACATTTTGCTTAACCTCCATTGCTAAAATATTTCAATAATGAGTTATGCATATATTGGACCAAAAATAAATAAATAGAAAATGTAAAATAATAAATCTCAGTGAAGGTGATATCATTAAACTAAAAGTAAAAAAAAAAATACAAATTAATTATTGTGCTACACAAAAAAAAAAAAAAAAAAAAAAAAAAAATTGGAAGCCAGTTTCTGCCACTGAATAAAAAATAAAACAAGGTAATTGCGACTTCTCACAATTCAGACTTTTTTCTCAGAACTGAGAGATATTAATGAGAAAAAAAGTCAGATTTACGAATTTATATCTTGCACTTTCTAACTCGCAATCCTGAGTTTGTTTGAAGTCTGACTTTCTTTTTTTCTCAGAATTTTAAGTCATAAAGTCAGATTTAGGAGATATGAACTACTAAAAACAACAGGGTTACTGCCACACAACTTAAAAGTTTACTACTGTATGTCACATAAACAGAACATTTAAAAGATTGTGGGCCCTATTTTAATGATCTAAGCACATGGTCTAAAGCACATGGCGCAGGTTTACTCGGGGTGTGTCCGAATCCACTTTTGCTATTTTATGACGGATAAACGGTCGGCGCACCCGGGTGCATGGTCTAAATGGCTGATGGGTGTTTTTTGGGTGTAACGTGCCATTAACCAATCAGAGTCTTATCTCCCATCCCCTTTAAGGCCAGTTGCGCTATTTACATGGTGGAATGTAATTTTTTATTTAAAAAAATGTTTGTGTGTTGCTGTATGGCCCTGTGTGTGTAATAAACAAATTGATCGCGCGCCTGCTTATAGGCGAATATTACTTACGTGCTCTTTAAATAACAATTAAAAAACATTGTGCCAGAATTTAGATGAGGTCTGAAGGCCAACGCAATCTACCACCTGGTTTTGGGTTTTAAATAATGAAGCAAATACCAGTAATTTGACCATGGAAAAAGATAGTAAATCATGTTGCGTGATTAATTTTAATATTCTCCTCCCATAAATGTTGTGTCTTTAAAGAAACTCCTACAAATGCATATTTAATTAGTATCAGGACACAAAAATAACTGTCCGTGTCTTTAGTTCTAATTCTGCACTACACGTCTTTAGTAAATCCTGACACTACTATTTTAATGTCAAAAGACACAAACTCTTAGTAAATCTGGCTCTTACCCTCTACTGCACTTTTGTTATTCTTCTAGTTATTTACTTATAGTGGCTAATGAATGAGAACTCACAGAAAAAAAAAAAAAAACTTCCACTGAGGTGAATACATTTTTTACAGTTTTCATCAAGCGTTTCAAATAATATTTATTGGCCAAAGTGTGAAATGAAAGCTTTAGCACTATTGATCTAGGGTAAGAGGAACACCACCCATCTTCACCTCGCTACCCTCAAAGAATAGCCTTTGCCTGATTGGTTTGTTACCCTCAGGTCCCAAAGCAGGACCAGCGTCATTTTATTTCGGTTTACACCTGGGACGCAGACATGCTGAATTCTGTGATGATCGGTGGCTATACTGAATGCTCCCTATTCAGTCATTTTGCCCTTAGTGGTGATTTTGGCCCGAACCCAGAGCTGTACCTTCAGTAAGTATTACTCAAATATTTACTCTGCTGCTATATTGAGATGGAACCAGGCAAAGATGATTTAACGGGCTCACCAAAGAGTCTGCCTCGGTGCCAACAATCCTCTATTCTGGTGGTCTGTTCAATCCTCAGAGTTCAGATACTAACGGACGGTTTTATCGCCCTGAGAGATCATGATTCAACTGTAACCCTGACACAACTTCAGCTAGTGTTGGACTGTGGGTAAAAGGAAGGCAGAGTAAGACCTGATGATAATCGCAGATGACTTGATTTGGGATTTTAAGTACTGGAATTCATTGGAACGTTAATTAGCTTCGATTCCATTATGGTGTATTATATTAATGTGTGACTTTTAAGAAAATGGATTAGGGATTCGGGCTATTTTGTTATGAACCTGTCACAAATTTAATAAGATGCTCATTTGGCTCCGAAGTGAAAGCTTTAAGGCTGGATCCAACATATATATTTGCGCGACTGTTTGCTGACCATCCTCAAACAACTGACCCTGTGCAAATGACCACATGCAAGACAGTTTAAACACCTTGGGAGTTTTTCTCCTTTGCCTCAAATGTCTTCCTTTAACCCAGACTTAATTTTAACTTCAAATACAAGCATTTTTCCTCATCCTGACATTTAGAAAAGCATGATGAGGGAAAAAAAAGCCTGTGTTTTTATTTAGGCATGCAAAACGTACCAAGCTCCGCTAAAAATAAGCTCAGGGGAATTTCTTGGTTTGGTTAGCTTCTGCCTTTACCTCAAGTAAGATGCTGAATCTGACCATCTCATGTCTCACAAAATATTATAGTTCCTGCAATAAAACCCAGCTTTTCAAGAGTTCACAGTTTCACGCATAATTTACACCTTTCTGTTAGTATTACTAGGCTTCACTGGTAGGGAAACAATGGGTGAAGGACGTTTTCCAAATTTAGACAGCAGTGTCCCAGCAAGCACACAATGTTTTAAGAACATTGCATTTAGGTTTCAATCCAGTACTGTTTCTGCACAATGTTTTAAAAGTGTTCTACAATCCACGCCTGCAAAAGAAAAATTATGCATTTACGATATTAGAATTAAAAAGACATATTTAGTCTGATTTCTCTTCACCCATCATAGTTAGTTTCAACCTCTTCAAAATTTCACAACATTACATTCTGATTTCCAATGTTTACAAACGTTATCTACTGTAAAATTAAAATAGTATATTAACATTATGATATATTATGATATATTATAAATGTGCCATAAAGTCTGATTTCTCTTTAGGTTTTTTTTTCTTCTTCACACTTTACGTCTCAGTTCATTAAAGCCCTTCAATGTTTTCACAACGTTACATTTTGGTTAGAAATCCAGTCGACAAAAAAATGTAAAAATAAAACTTTTTTTTAAATGATCTTCTAATTATAAATTAAAAAATATATTTACATTTATGTACTTGACAGACACTTTCATCCAAAACAAAGTGCAATGATTGTAGAACACTGTATTAAGGTGATCTACTGTAAATGTAATCTGGATAATACTGTGTAAGATGGTAAAAAGCACAGTAAAAAACCACACCATACTACCAGGCCACATTATCAGGATGGATGGATGGATGGATGGATGGATGGATATCACAACCTTTTCACTATATTTTTTACAATGCAGATGAGTTATCGCTGAAGGATCTCACCAGAAACAGCAAAAATCTACGTAAGACCTTAAGAGATTAAGATAGAGATTAAGATAACACTCCTGAACCTGGACACCTTTCCTTCTTTCCCTAAAGTTTGTGCTCATGTCACATTTAATGTCGTTGAAATGGTTCTTTCTTTGTTGGGAAAGATTTGAGCTGGGATCTGATATTCTTGGATTGCTTGCTTTGGAAGTGCGAGGGCAAACCTTGGAGGGCTGCAGACTCCGGATACAGTGTCCATTTCAAAAGAACCGTCCATTATTGCTAACCTTTCAAGGAAATGTGTTATTTTACTCCTTTTAATATCTTCCCTGTTTTACGATTACACTTACGTGTGTGGTCAATAAGGCAGAACTCGTACGCTTCTGTGAAAATCTTCAGTAAGGCCCATAGCAAGACGAAATGACACCTAGTTCTTGGGTGGTCATAATGAGGTCCATTTGACTTTTTAAAATAGTCAGTTTGCATGACAATTTATTACTTCAGGTTTTCTTTTTGGTTTAATTTCTCCTTCAGTAGTCTGGAGAATACTCATTTCCCCCATGATTGTATTACATGTCTCAGTCAATTGGTCATACTCAACAGACGTTTGTAGAAATGTTAAGGGAGCAGTAACACTTGTACTGTTCTGCTATAAATTCTTCATGCACTTCATTGGATTGGTACTTGGCAATATCTTGAAAACCTTATTTGTTAACGTAATCTGTTTAACGCTGGAAATTGTGCCATTTTTGGGTGTTTCTTTTAATATATGAGCAATTTTGGCCCTTTCAGAAAATACTCTTGTTAAACATTTCACATTCTCACTAGTTCATTAATGTCCAATGGTCTGTATATACTTAACGTACGGTACACGAAAATTCAAAAAACATTTTCACCACATTTCAAATGAAGTATTTTGTTTACTAGCATTATGTGACATTTTAAACATTTATGGAATAAAATGGCTAATTGTTTTCTCTAGCTAAGTCTAGTGTAACAGCTAAAATGTTTTTATTTTATTTTAAATACAATTAAACATTATTCATGACAAAATAATATATTGGAAATTATGTATAGCGCGAAAAAAAAAATTGTATTACACTTTTATTAAAGGTAAAACTTTTGGGTCATGGGGACCCTTACACAACTTATCTGTGCTTTTACTAAAAATAAAACCAGCTGAATGAACAATAAATAAATAAAAATAAACAAAAAATTAAGCAATTAATAAACATTAATTCATACAATTATATAGTTTCATACAATACATCTGGAAATGGTTTAATATTGTTAGATGTTTATAGTACTTTTAATGTTATAATTATTAGTTTTATACTAATATATATAAAATATTATTAGAATTTTCATATTTTTGAAAGGTGTCCAAACAATAGAATCTACTGTACACAAATAATTAAAATCTATATTTAAATGTAAAAAAAAGAAAAAGTTTATAAACTGCACAAAAATCAACCCAAGTTAAAGAAACACTCATTTATTTTTATAATTTCTCCCCCCCCCCCCCCCCCCCCCACATCCACAAAATCTAAAAAATAAATAAATAATAAAACTTCCACAATAAGACTTGTATAATTCAGGCTTATTTTCTGGGAAAGAGCTGCACTCACACTATGAAGTGCTTGTTTTGTTTACGCAGTGCTAATGGACTAGCGCAGCTAGCTCATTGCCAAATCTAATCGAGGACGAATAAAAGCGAACGAGACTCTCACTGCAAACTTGAGTGGCACTAATAACATTTACGTGAATGTACAGATTTGTTGGTTTTGTGGTAAATCAAATCTCGAATTGATCAGTAAACACTCCGGGTAATGCGGTTGCTAAGACTGAATTACAGAGATGGAGAGATTGAAAGGAAACTGGAAGGAGGAAGCTTGTTTCAGTCTCTGATTGATATATATGATGCTGTCTTTCCAGCTCTAGTCGCTGTCAAGTTACTCAACTCAAAAGGCTTACACAACCTGATATCCTCCATACAAACAAACAAGCAAAGCAGACTAGACTTTAGTCAGGAAAGATGGCACAATTAATTTGACATTCTGTACATGAAGTATGTGATGGAAGTACAGTCCTTCTAATATGATGTACAGCAGATAATTGAGGAAAAAACTGGCAGAACATTTAAAATGCATCAACTGAGAGTGTAAAAATCAACACCCAGGTACATATACAAATTACAGATATGATACAGACTGTACTTTTATCTCTCACAGCCTTTTTTGTTTGTTTGCATGAAATTAATTATGGACCCTGTTCTACTCTTATTCCTGAAGAATGTTTTAAATTAATCAAAAGAGAAAGTAAAAACATGTATAATGTTGCAAAAGTAGTTTAAACTAATTTAGTTTTGAACTTTCTATTCGTAAAAGCACATCAGTTTTCAACATTAGGTAATTATTCTTGAGCAGCAAAACAGCACATCAGAATGATTTCTGAAGGATCATGTGACACTGAATAAATGAAATTTTAAATGTATTTAAATAGAAAACAGTTATTTTAGTCCTTGTGGCCTTCTAGGATGCAAAAACACCAATTGGGATTGTTGTGACTGTCCGTTAACCTGCAGGGAACCAAAGCTGTTTACTTGCTCAATAAATATACCAAGATTTATTTCAATCACTTTCCCAATGCACACCAGCATATTTTTCAATTTCAGATTCACTTTTCCCTAAATATCGCTGCTGGAAACTTTACATGTCAGTCGAACAATCTCATCCTGTCTAAGCGGATGGTACTTGGTCAAATAAGCATGGCTTTATACTGTCTTATTCTGAGAGACTACCTTCTAATGCTCGAGCAACACTGGTGATTCCTCAGTCAGTGACACCCTGTCTACATCTTCACCTCACATATGGTTTGAATGCTGTATTCAGAAGTGAACTGAGAGCTGATGAGAGATGCTGGTATCTCAGTAAACCCACTAAGTCATTGGTAAATCTGAGTAATCAGGAGCAGGCGACTCCTGATACATCCTCTACACGGCTTCAGACCGTACCTCAAAGATGGTCTCACCATCATTGGCCGTAATTTACGGATGTGTGTTTAATGGCACAGACTAATAATACATTACTCAAGTTAAATACAGACGGTATAATTAATGTTGGCATGAGTCTAATGAAGAATTGCTGAATGGAGCACATTTTTACTATGAAATACAGTGACGATAATACTCTATGGCCCAATTCTTCACTTCAGAGTCTCGAAAATGCTCATTTCAACATTTAGTCTCAGTTTTCCTGTGCAGTTAATCACGTCTATGAAATAAATCTGCTGCAGCTTTGTTTTATGAGTACATCGACTGCTGGCTTACCGCTCGCTTGACTCTGTAATGGGTGTTGGGGAGACAGGAGTGAATGAAATACACACAATTACTCCAATCAGAAATCAGCTTGACTGATGACACACACGGTACACATGCTCACTAGGGTTTTGCTTCTGCTAGAGAAAGAGATGTGACTGCTAGATGAGAATTACACCAAAAGTTATTTTCATATATAAAGTTACGTATGGAAAGCATATTTTATTCTACCATTCGTGCAGTGGAGTGAACTCAGCTGCTGTAAATTCTCTCTAACGTACACCAGAGTGTATATCGGTTGCATCCTCCACAAATGACAAGAAATTATACTTATTTAAAAAAATGTAATAACTGTTCTGCAAAATTAGTGAATCAACTGTTAGAGTGCATACATTTTTTTGACTTTTTACAAGAAAATACAATTTCAGTCTTTCTACGTCAAACGTTTCATTAATTCATTCTGTAACTTACTGTAGTTTCTGTAAATTTTTGTTAATAAATGTGTGTATATAAATGAGTAAAAACAGTTTCTACACCATTTTCATTCTATTTTCTTAAAGAAGCCTGAAAAATATACCATAGTTTCCACAAAAAATATTAGGCAGCACAACTGTTTTTAACATTTATAACAGTAATAATACATTTGTTGAGCAGCATATCAGAATGATTTCTGAAAGATAATGTTACACTGAAGGATGGAGTATAGATGCTAAAAAATTTGCCACGCATCACGGGAATAAATTGTTATTTGAGCAAAATAAAAAAAATATAAATCACACACATGTATACTGTATATACACATACATACTCAATGAGCAAAATGTTAAGCATTTGTGAAAAAAGAAAAATGGCTGTGTACATTTTTGTGTACAAATGAGTTTGAATACAAACATAACAGAACTTCCAAACTGTAACTGTGAATACAAAAGATTCTACTATGTCAGCCAGATCAGGGGTAGCTGTAACAAAAACAGTCTGGAGTTCTTGTTTGTTTTGTGTGTTGGCCACACTGGCAGCCATAAAGGCAGTGCCATCTCCGTGTGCCAAAAGCGTAAACCAGGTTAAAAGACTTTGACAGTTGTTTAAATTAGGTTTTGAAAACAACATAAAACAGCATTCACAACATATTTAACTTTTAACTTTCTTGAGTGAAAGGGAATATTCACTGGAAAAAGATTTTATCTATTCATTTACCCATGAACTACACCGAAGCCATCGAGTAAAATATCTTTGTAAACATATAAGTGTATTTTATTTTATTTTTTAATATGGCATGTTTACATACACACACACACACACACACACACAGAGAGAGAGAGAGAGAGAGAGAGAGAGAGAGAGAGAGAGAGAGACAGATATATAGACAGATAGAAACAAGAAAAATAAGTCAGAAAATAAAGAATAAAAATAACAACTACCATAATCATAGCTGTGCTTATACATATTCACAAATGCATGCCCCAATTAAAATAATAATAATAATTATAAGATGACAATGCTGGAGAGAAGACAAAAACAAACAAACAAAACAAAAATGACTCGAAGTACTGGCACAAAATTCGTGTGCGTTTCTGCTTGGTTTGTGTATGTCATTTGGGTTCTCTTTGTCCTTAGAAGAAGTTTTAAGTGGGTGGTTCGAAGACCAACTGTGGTGCAGATATATTTCTGGTTTTGCTGTGGGTTAGACACTCCCAAGAACCTCAGCAGAAGTATGCAGATCAAGGCCGTGCTATAGAGCAGACGATTAACAGCATTAAACCACGACCTATTGAGGTCGGTCCTTTTCCTCTTGCTTGGAAGTAATCTAATGGCGGTATTAATTGAGTTTTCTCATCGCTTGTAATAAGAACCTCTTCCTTTTTTAATCACATCTGAGTTCTGCTGAATGGACTGGCATCGCTTGCTTGGCGAAACAGTAAACGAAGTTCAAATTCCAAAATGCCATTGGAAGTGGGCAGAAAAACATTAAAATGCCATTTAAGTGCATTTTATGCATTGCAAACCATGACCATATCCTGTTATTGAAGGGACGGCAGCTCTGCTGCATTGTGACAGAGTAAACTCACATGCTACATGCTGTCCTGCTGGAACTGGCAATGCATGTTTAGTCATACATTAGGAAGAGGGATTTTTTAAGTGCTATCTGATGCTTGTGGTAGTGTGTGTGGACACAGTGGGCTTTTTTAGGCGTGCCTTAGAATGGACGCACAATAATTTTACCATTTACTGTGGTCGTGTGATGGTGTATTACCACTGTTATATTGGTTTGGAATGTACCATTCTATTTTGGGGTGGGCTTTACTCAAGAGTTGGGTTTTCAACTATTTTTTTTATCTCTGCAGCTCATATCCAAGGCCTCTTGAACTTCAAGTACGGTGTAAAATACAAATCAAGCCGTTTACATTTTCAAAAGGAATTTTAAATACATCTTTTGCTGTTTTTTCTCCTCATTCGCAGGCATGCCAAAGAAAAACAGCATGCTGTCCAGCGCTGATGTCTGTTTTTAATATTAACGGACATGAGTTTGATATTCTGAAACATAGCAAAATAAGCAGTATTTCTATCTAACTGGAGCCGGCCGGCAAAGCGAACAAAATAACCCGTTGACATCCACCACTAGGAGCTAACGGTGTTTATTTATCTAGACAGTGCATATCTATGGCATTTCAGCGTTAACTGACAGCCTTCAAAATATTTAATGGAATGTCACCAAACAGGAGAAACTTCAAAAGGCCACTAATACTAGCCCAGATTACTATTGTCAGGCTGTTAGCTTATATCAATCATATTAAATTAGAGACTTCTATGGGAAAATGTATATGTAAATATTATGTGCAGTATTTACAGGAAATGTTCTGCCATTTTCTCCCATAACATAGCAAATAAAAATAAAAAACTCCTAAATAAAAGAATACAAAAAATACTAAATAAAAATACTAATACTGAAATAAATACCAAATGCTTAAAACTACAAACAAAAACAAAACAAAAATACTAAATAAAAAAAACTCAAAATAAAATAAAATAAAACTACACAAAAAAAACTAAATATAATAAAATGAAACAAACATATCACACTCCATGGTTGAATAATAGTGTAAATGTTTCACATTAAAAAGTAATAAACACATAAACATAAAATATTTAAAATACCAAATTTAAAACAATAATAGTGTACTAGGGCTGTGCAAATAATCGAAGCAATATTCATTATCAGAGATGAATCGCCCGCGATTATGAATGTGATATTGCATAGCTTGTCAGTGAACTACGGCCCTTTGTAGGAAATGCTACTTCCATCTGAAAGCATGTGATGGAGATTTACTATTAATCACAGAACCGGCTTTACTGATGAGATGTGCATGATCTTAGTATTCAATTATTAGCACAGCCCTATAGTTTACTTTTTTCAATTGAAAAGTCATCATTATGGTGATCAGTGTTCTATTTGGCTGGGATCCTGCACATTATTTACATGCTAAGCATTATGACGTAGTTGTCTGATTTTATCTTACATAATAAAAATAGTATTAACCAATACAATACAGTTTAAGTGAGCTGAGTGGTTGTTATCACTGGTAAACTTGGCACAGGTTGAACATTACAAAACCAATAACTACTGCACAAAACAAACACAAAAGCAGCAAGAGCAAAATGCCTGCAGTGAATGGAGCTCATTGAATTCATGTCTACGGATTGTCTGAATTTGGAACAGGGTGAAACTAACAAATGAACATAAGGTGATGACACGCTTTGATTTGGACCGTAGACATTTGCACAGGAAGCTTTTTAATGAGGTGAAGCATTCATACGCTGAAAGCCCTATAATCACATTAGTCCATTAATAATAATGCGAAGCGAAAGTGCAGCAGTTCAAAGAGTCGTTGTCATTGCGGGTCCGTTTGGCAGTTCCGCTTTGTTTGTTGTGCTCGTTTCTGTCAAGTCAGTGGAAATACGGCATCAGCCAAATGCTCGGCGTCTTGTTCGTACTGTGGCTGCAATACTGATCAGTGTCACTTTAATTGCAACTGAATCTATCTGGCTTCATGGAACTAATTTAAATGTGTATAATTTTGTATTTCTAAAAACTCTGTCATCCCAAATATGTAAATGTTTAAGAGGCAGCCGTCTCTGCTTGGCTCTGAGTAATATGGCTTCAATAAACTTGAGTGTCAAGTATGCTTGATTTATTTGAAGTGGAGGGGAAGACTTTAATATGAGACACATGTTTTCAATAGATAGCTGACGTTTGAACCGATAAATCACCAGAAGATGTAGAATGGCAATGCAGCAGGCAGCCAGTGATTTGTAAGTAATATAGGGCAGGCATACAATACTTTACTTCAGATGATTCGCATGAAATTTTTCCCTGTTGGTTACAGTTTAGACTGCATGCAATCCGGACAATAATTACAGAGAGCACTGGATGGAGATCCCTGGAGACCGCAAGCTTTTGTCTGATTATGATGGCGGAGGAACACTTTACAATAACCATAGCAGAGCAATAAGTGATTTTCTACTCAACAAAACTTCCAGTGCTGCAGTCACCGCATTTAACATCCCAGGATGAAAGGGGATTAAAATCAATAAAATGTATATTTATTTTTTCCAGGTCAGCATAATCACAGCATTGTACAAATTTATAACTTAATTAATTACTTATGCGAGCTGCAGGGTTATTATAATCAAGTGAATCTAAAATCATAATAGTAACCATTTTAGTTACTTGAAATAAAATAAAAGTTAACTGAAATAAAATAAAATATATAAAAACTTACTTTTTATTTCAGCTAGTTGCCAAGGAAACATTTCTCATTTTAATTTAGTTTAACCTGATATACTAAAATAACTCAAACTTATTTAAAATTGATAAAAATAAATAAACAATAATAATAATAATTAAAAAAAACTGTACAGACATAAAAAAACACACAACAAAATTACTTGAAAAGACTTAAAACTAAAATAAAAGGAAGCCTAAATAAATAATTGATTAAAAATATAAATGATTAATTATTTTTTTTATAAAATAATATAAATATATATGTATAAATAATACATAACAAAAAATAATATATAATATATACTACAATATCAACTTTTTCTTTTATTATTATATACATATTTGAATACACCACATGTATAAAATATACCTGTACATTAATAAAATACATATATGAAATTAAATGCATACAGCACATGTGCAATTGACATTCACACAATAACAAAGCAATGTACTGTGAAAGAACACAACAATAATATACAATAAAATAAATATGGTCAATTTAAAATGTGTATGTTACCCTATTTCTTAAAATATTTATATTATTTCCCATAATTCTTTAGGTGGTCTGCCTTTTAAATCAAATCAATGTCATCAGCCTGCTCTCATAAATACAGGACAGACTATAAACAGGGCTTTGCATTTTCTGTGCTGTTCTCGGCTTCTTGTGTTTCACTGCAAGACAAACGAATGATTGTAGTCAAAGCCTGTTTGTGCATAGCTGTGCCAGATCAAAAGCCACACAGACTAACAAACGGAGAAATTCACAAAACTGTTATGAATTACGGGGCTTTCCTCCATAGACAAAACACTGGCAAAGTCTCCAGAACTCTGTGAGGCTTACCACTCACTAGCTACTACAAAAATCTGCCAAACAACACCATTTATTGATACAAGTCATTCTGCAGTATCGTGCATTGAAGGCACAAGGATAACAGCCTTGGCCTATGATTTACATGCTTTACGAACACAAATTATAGCTTACAAGTGTTTTTCACTGGCGTCTTGGCCCTCCAGACCTCTACGGTCCAGATACAACATTGATCATGATGCCTTGATTAAAATTACAGTGTGCGTTTAAACGAACTACTGCATCATCTATTGATAAAATCCCTCAGCAAACAAATATGTCCAAAACATCTCTGTTGCTGAGCAGTGTGGCATGACACATCCAGTGTTCACAGTTTGATCTAGAAACCAGAGTGGGAGGGTTTGTGTATGTGCCGCATCAAAAGAAACCGTCTCAGAACACCATATGCACTCAATGTCGAACGCCCAACGTGATGTGTGAACAGCCAGAGGCCATAACATATGGAGATCCTCTGTATATTCAGCTCCACAGACATGCAACAATGTGTCCATTTACTCATCTTAAAGGGACAGTTCACCCTACAATGAAATTGTTTACATGCTCTTGTGTCATTCCAGATTTACTTATTCCCCTGTGGAACATAAAAAAATAAAATTTTGAAAATACATTTTTTATTGTTTTACTGAAGAAGAAAAACAATATTTAAAGGGGTTGAACGACATGAGGGTGACTAAATTTGATTTTAGGGCTCTGTACAAAATTACAAATTGTCTGCAAAGTTAAAATTGTATCAAAATAATAAAAATAGCTTCTTAGGTCAGTTTAAAAATTATTTTAGTGTCTAATGCAGTGGTTCTCAACCAGGGGTCCAGGGCCCACTAGGAGGCCTCAGTAAACCTCCAAGAAAATGAATATAAAATAAGACAAAACAAGCATTAAAATAAAAATAAGCATAAAAATAAATTAAAATCTATTTTATTTACTTGTTCATGCATTCAATTATTTTTTCATTAATTCATTACCGTGTCAGGCCTTTGAATATTTCTGTGAACATATTTTTTTTATTTTCAATTTGTTTTTTCTAATGTGAATTGGATTGTGCATTAAGACAGCGTAATTTTACATGTTCCAAAAAAAGCTTCCAATTACATTAAAAAAGTTCCACATAAATTTTTACTCTCTAGCTAGAAAAAAACAACAGTATAGTAGTCTGAAAAACCTATTAAGTAACATCAATATTTTTTTGATCTCTAAAGAACATTCAATTTAACCCAAAAAGGAGCTTAAAAAGAGCCAAAAAGATTGTTGGTAACAATAAGGCTCTGTACTGATGCTGTACAGAACCACAGAACAACTATTATTTCCAAGAACATTCTGGCTCATATGGAAACACATGTAAACTGAATCCAGTTTTAAGCTGACGATGTTTGGAGTCGCGGAACACATACTCAGATTTACAGCATGTTCAGTTGTTCCACACACACCCGTGTTGGTTTGAACATGACCACCAGCTGAGTTATGTAGCCCTAGAACGGCCAAGTGTTCGTTTCAAAGGCGGTAATGTATATTTTGATGCTCATTTTCCTGTAACGCTTCACTTCACAGTGAAGAGAAGTGAGTCAGACCGTTTCTACGGTTTTCCAGCGTTTCTGCACAGTCACCACTTCTGTGTTTATCTTAATTGGCTCATATTGGGTCTCTCCTATGTCCCGAAAGACAAATCTCGCAATGCTTGACTCTGTAAAATGGTCTGAAGTGTTTGATTATTAAGAGCGTTCTGAGTGGAGAGGGAAAATTCTCTGGAACAGACCAGACACGGAGGATAAACATGACCATGCTGCCGCCATAACACACCAAAGCGTGGATCCGACTGCTGGGCAGCGTGTGGGTGGCATGCATGGTTAATTTCCACACCTGTGTGTGGGTATTTCCTTAACCAAGAAGCTACTTTGAAAAAAAAAAAGAAAAAAAGCCACTCGTAAGGATAACAAACGTATGCATGAAAGACTTGCATGCTTTTCCGGCTGCCTGCCTCGTCTTAATTCAAACTCCTGCATGGATTTCAAATTTGGCTCACAATAGATTCAACTGGTTATATTTACTCTTTCTTTCATCCTTTCTTATTCCCTGAGAGATGTGCATTGTTTTCCTCAATGCATATTGTATTTTGTGAAGCGTAAAGAATGTCTTAGATCTTAACATGCATTTAAAGGTCAAAAAAACATTCCCAATTAATTCTTCCTTTTTCTCTTATTTACGGCAAGTTAAAAGGCTTTTACAAGTTTGCTGGATGTGTTATGTTGCTTTTACAATGCGGAAAAAAAGAAACAGAACAATGCACTTTTACTGTAAAGTTAGTCAGATGGAGGCGACAAAACATGCAAAGCAAGAAAAAGACTTTAAAGTTCGGCTTTGGTGGCTGGTTCACATCCTGGCTGATTTGTGCATATATTCACATTAAATTTCCTTTGTCTTTTTAAGAATGGTTGTTAAATGTTGCACACTAAGAAACCGCCATTTAATGACATCTTGTTTTTTTTGCCTTTATTTTGAAGGTCTCTAATTAAACCCTATATGAGTGTCTTTAAATGTGGTTTTCTGCATCTTCAGTTTGTAAGGAAACAATTCATCACCTGCTAGCTAGTTGGCAAACCATTGTATAAAATGACTATTTTTCTATTTAAGGAATACTGGAAAAATTCCTTTTTTACACAATCAAATCCATGCCCATGTGTCTGGAAACACTTTAAGATGTAACATCAATTAAACTGGACAATTAACTCATTTCACAAGCCACTTCCATGTCAGTGGTCTCATTTCCATGGTAACAGCTTAGGTCTATGCATGCTAAATAACAAATTCAATCAAATTAAAGTATTAATAGTTAAAAAATAGATATTTTGTTTGCAAGATATTCAACCTAAAATACGCATTTTGTGCATTTTTTACAGTTCACAAACTTAATGTTACCAAACTAAATTAATGTTACAAAACTATACAAATTTCTAAAATCTGCTACAGTATGTACCAAAATAAGAATACTTAATAATACAGATGGCAACATAAGTAACATTATGAATTAGACCTTTTTAGCCCTTTTCATGACCAATTACTAATAAATACTATTTAATGATATGCACAGTATATAAAGTGCATAATGCAAAAAATAACAAATCATAATTAAATCAGGCACGCAACACTAAAGCAATATACGTGAACTAAACAACATAAATGCAAAAAAAAAAAAAAAATGTGTATTTTCTGCACATATAGCAAGAAGATTTTAAACCAGGTTTTAAATTTAATCAACAGATTCTTTCTCTGTATTTTTTTTTCTTAAAATGTAAATCTTATTTTGAATTTGTTTTTATCCATTAAAAATAAATAAATAAATAAATAAATATATAAGATTATCTTATCTGTGCCCAATACATTTACAGGAATCCAAAAAATAATAATTTGTGCGCTCAAATAGTAATGACAAATGAAAACTAAGCTTCCACTTCAGGGCAGTTTTGCACTTTATCCACCTCTGAATAAAGTTCACTTGTGACATTTCTCATCTATATTGAGTGAAAGCTTTATATATATTTCATCATTCAATTAAATTCACAGACTTTTTTTTTACAGCATGTCAATGTTTTTTTGCAAGGTAACTGTTTTTCCCTGCCTCTCACAGAATCACATCTGGGCATGCCGAGACATTTTCCTGATCTGCTGAATGAAGCTCTTTCAACCTTTTATGTCTAAGTATGTGTTTTCTGCTGTGGCAAATTAGTTTGTCAAATTAGCCCATGGGCTTTGTAAACATTCCTGATATCTGATGCATCAGAACATCACCTGATATTACATTCTAATACAAATAACATTCTAATAATAATAACAACAGACTGCAAATGTAATCTTCATTACACATTAGATACTGTGGAGGAGAATATAACACATAATCTACAATGAGGATTGGCCCAGCCAGCTTTCCACAGGGAACTCATAACCATCACAACATCGGCTGCTTTGAATATCGGCAGAATCAAGCCGCCGCGTGCAGGAATGAACTTGTGTTAATATATCAACAGCATAAGACCCTCATTATTACCTCATCATCCAGACACAACAGCGTCTCATCAAATAACTTCAGGTGTAGACGGGCCTCTTTTTTGTTTGTTATGAAGATGAAATGGATCAGATGATACAGCAGTCTTTGGTTAGCAGGATAACCAGACTTGGAGATCTGCAGGCCCAGACAGAATCTGCAGGAACGGTCGCATTTTATAGAAGGGAAATCTGCGGAAAGGAATAAAGATGTTACAATGTGTTACATAGCATGGTTGAATGCATAATCAGCCACAATATTTTATAAACAAACACACAAACAATGTGTGGAGCTTAATGATGGGCTTTCAAATCATCCATGTTTCTCCCTGTAACCACACCATGTGATCAAAGCATGTGTATCAAAAACAATTAAGAGATAAAAAAACAGATATCAGACGATAATGAACATGGAGTTCAATCACAATGAATCTCATCTGTCAAAACAAATACAAATACAGCACCAAAGAAAATCAATCAGACTACGATTACAAATCAATGTGTGTTTGGAAATATTTCACCCCCCCCCCCCCCAAACAACCCCCTCATTTTAGGACTATAAACCCTTACGAAAGGAAAATATATTTACCAATATATTTCTTAAAATATATTGTGATATATTGTAATATATTATTTTCCCTTTTTATTTCTAATATTTTATATATTTGAATACATTTAATAATATATTGATGACACATATATTATATAATATATTGCAAAATATACAAATGATTGCCGCTTTCAATATATTGCAATATATTGGAAAAAATATATATATGTAAGAATATATGCCTAATATATTACATGATATTTTCCAATATACTGCAATATATTTTTGTTTCATAAGGGAAGGGGCAATTAAGTAACTTTTCCCTATCAATTCTCATCACTCCAATGTGAAAAATATTCTCATAAAAAGACATATTAATAGTAAAAGTATATGTACATATATACGTGTGTATATATATATATATATATATATAGAGAGAGAGAGAGAGAGAGAGATAGAGAGAGAGAGAGAAAATCTTGTCTATATCTAGTTTATATCTTGCAATTTAGTGTTTTTCCACCACAGAACAAATAAAGATAGTGACTACCTTACATTTCCAACTTTTTTCTCATAATCGTTAGTCTTAATTATCCAATATCCAATTTCAAGTTAACATTTAGCAATTCTGACTTTATATTTTGCAATTCTAACCTTTTTCCCCATTGTAAAAAAAAAAAAAGTCTCAATTGTGAGATAAAGTAACATTTAGTATATATATTTTTTAGCTTTAAACTTCCATAAAGAATAATCAGAATTAGAATTATTTTTTTTTTTCATTCTAAATTACAGAATAAATAAAAAAAATCCCAAATGTAAAACATTACATTACATTAATGAGAACTTTGAAGGAAATAGACCTCACTTTCTTTATGCAAAATATGTTTTCTTTTTATTCAGAGGTGAAATATGGCATGTTTCTGTGTAACTCACCTAAGTACTGTAGAGACTAGAATAAATTCGGTGCTCTCAGCCCTGTACAAGTATAAATTAGCGTAGGGCAGAGGGCACTCGCAGGCTTACGGACTGGACTGTAAATGTGGTCATGCTACTTATATAGAGACTGTGCCAGTAATACGGCGAATTATAGGATAAATTCACTCCAGATGTGGCAATCATCCCCAACCCTCAACCTGACAGTGCACACAGCAGCATCTGCAGTAGCTTTTCAGTGATCAACTATCTGTCTTTTTCACAGACACACACACACACAAACACTGCCGATAATCCACAATGTTTGCGTTTTTTCAAGAGATTGCTTCCATACCTGCATTGCAAACACTCAGTGACTCCGTTTCCTTCCACTCAAGCTGAAATAAAGGCCGTATTAGCAAATAGTGTTTATTTAACCCCTTAATAGATGCACTCTGGTGGTAGCTAGGTGGAGGCCCTTCTCAAAACAAAGCCTTTGGTTCTCTGTGGCTGACACTTTGATTAATGTGAACTAACACTGCAATTACCAGTGTTGCTATTGAAGATCTGAGGCATGTTGTGAAATGCACTACATTTGCTAGAATCACAAAATACTGTTTAGTTTACCGTGTAGCATCTAGAGGCTAAAAATACTCCAAATCAAAGTTATCGAAGTTCAGTTGAAAGCTAATGTTTAGATAGTTACACTACAAGCATACAAGAAGTTAATTTAAATTAAAAACACTTCAAGAACCAATTATCACTATTAACTAGTATGCATATCACAAGCACATTAACTGTTTATTTGTACTTAAAAAGCTCATTTATTAATGCATCATTCTGCATGACAATATTTTAGTTTAAATACTTTCATTTAATAAAAAAAAACTATTACTAATATTTTCAATAGAACATAATGCACTGTAAAAAATAGGGAGGTGTTTACTCGCTATGCTATGAAATACTACTGTTTTGAGTTATTACTATATTTATGTTGTATTTACAAGGTACTTAAGAAAAGAAAACTGTACTAACGATGCATGTAAAAATATATATATATTTTGAGACTTTACATGCTTCATAGTAGTGATTTAGTGTGATTTAGTGTGGGAGTGATCGGTTCAAATAACTGCAAACTGAATCACTAAAAAGAACTGATTTAAAAGAAGGATTTATTCAAATTGGACATGGGTTGTTTAAAACTGAGCTGACAATCAAACTTGTTCAAGGTCACATTTATGAGTTGAACGTATATTAACACCACCATAAAGTCACGATTTCAAGTGAGGAATGGGACTTTGATTTGATAAAATACATAGAAACACTGATTACACAAGTAATATTTACATCTATTGATCTTTATTATGCTGTTGGTGTATAAAAGCTTCCCGTCTTTGTCAATAAGTGAAAGAGAGAAATATGTAATTGTATTAAGTCAATTATTTTTCAGATAAACATCACTTGAATATTATAAACTGTAATTAGGATTTCGGAAATCATAAGTAGGAATTTGTGAATGCATTATGCTTATTGTGAGGGAAAATATAATCAATACAACAGCTTTGAAGTGGAATGCTTTAAAAAAGAAAAAAAGTAAGCCATAATGTCCAGATTGTATAAGCATCCTGCCACATAAAGTAGTTTTAACAACTTGACAAATAAGAAAAACTAATTATGATACTTTGCCGTTTTAGCAGAGCAACTCGGAGGAAACAAATTCAGTTCATTATGTTGAAGTCAAATTTGCTTTATGGAAGTGCTTCTAATAAGTCTTTTAGTCATTAGAACCAACACAATGAGGAAATTGTTTTTACAGGAAAAGAAATTCCCTCGATACGCTTTCAAGGATCAGAGAAGGCAGTGTCTCCATCAAATTACATTACGAGACAAAAATGACAGCGTAAATGAAATCAAGCTAACTGGTAGCGCTTTTACAGATGGTGCACGGCCTCTGTGTTCACCGAGGTGTGCATGTCAAATTATTATGCAAAATTTGGTGATCTGCAAAAATAGCAGTTCTGTTGATCGAGTCGTGGTGGTTTGACCAAACGTAGCCAAGAGCAGTTGTAGCTGTCCTGTCCATTTAGAGGCCAAAACGTGTATGAAAAAAGACGTCACAACGGGGAAAGGAAGTTTGCTTAGCTGCTCCTTTGGAGCCAGGTGCAAAAGTTGGCCAGACTCTCTCTCGTATGCAACCGTTTTAAGTCAGTTTTCATCACCTAACATCTTTATCAAACCCATGGGCCTAGTTTGTGTTTTCTTTTTCTCCTTCGTCTTGGGGGGCCGGCACTGTAAATTAGAGCGGGTGATAGAGAGCAGTCCCTCGTGCTTTTGCACATGATTAATGCATTTAAATGTTCACGTAAAACATGCACCACTAAGAGTCTTTTTGATTACAAGTAGTTGGGTTGTAAAATGCCTTCTGCATGCAGACTTTACTCTTTTCGACATTGACTTTTCTGCCTCTTGGATTTTCCACTTGTTTTTTCTTTCTCTCTTATGCTACATTTGCCTGTAAAGTCAAATGGTTTTAGAGAGTGGAAAGGATGGCGCAGAGATTTATTTGACCCGTAGGAGATTGTGTGATGTATGGACTGCTTGGAAGATCTATTCAAACTAATAGCAATAGGCGTTTTACTAAGCTTAATTCCTTTTTGTTGGCTGCAAATTTATTGACGGTAATATTGAAATGCAACTCACAGGGGAGGATTAAAGCAATAAGAGAACCATCTCGAGAAACTCTCAGACTAAGAAAAAAAAATCAGCCTAGCACTCAGAAGTGCATGCTATTGAATGCAGATATCAGCTAAACAGTAAAATGGCAGTAGCATCTATGAAATAACTGAAATTGGAAAAGTAGGTCTTTTGACTATGCATATAGTACTGTGATGAACCATAGTATGAAAATTACATTTACAGATTTATGAAGTGTAAAAACTGGCTGAAAAAGTACTCACCCTTAGGCCATCAAAGATGTAAATGATTTTGCTTCTATATCAGAACAAATTTGAAGAAATGTAGGATTACATCATTTGCTCACCAGTTGATCCTCTGCAATGAATGGGTGCCGTCAGAATGAGAGTCCAAACAGCTGATAAAAACATCACAATAATCCAAAAGTAATTCACATGACTTAAGTCCATGAGTTAATGTCTTGTGAAGCAAAATGCTCCATCATTAAGATGTTTTCCAGCAAAAATATGAGTCTTCTATCCATAATATTGGTTTCTGCAGAGAAAAAGTAATCTCATCTGAATCAGCAGAGAAATATGCACAAGTCAAGCACTGTCTACAGGCCAAAACAAATGTGGTTGGATTTTAATGTGAGACGACAACAGGGGATTGACTTTTTCACTGGAGGATTTTATTGATTATGGACCACGGTCAGAAGCTTTAGTAATAAAATGCCAAAATTTGGGGTGATTTTTTTTTTTTTTTTTTTTTACATTAATAATAATGCTTCAATTGACTATTCATAATATGCATTATCTAAACTATTGCATGGATCTATTGCATTAAAATAAAGAATAAACAAAGATGGCCAGTAATAATATAAAGATTTAATAGAAATTGCATTTGTATCAAATCTTTTTTATATGTGCAATATCCAGTATATGAGGTATGAGAATTTAAAGGAACACCACGCTTTAGAGGGCAGCTTCACCAAGAGAGATTGCAATCTAAAACAGGGAACGTTCAAGACAAACTTCTCTCATTACTATTTCTATCGCATTTCATCGACTCGAAGCGTCATAATGATCTACGCTGGCCTTGTTTGTTATTTGTTTGGGTGTTTGTGAGGGTTTCAAACCCCAAACTTGTGGCAGTCTGGGTGGTCGTCTAGACTGCCAAAGATGCCCCCTGAATGTTTGGATTCAGAGATTTATTTATTTGGATTCAGGATGAATATGCAAAATGGAAAGCGCAATCCTCTTTAGCACATCCTTCTAACAGCAGGTCGTTCATCCGTCCAGACTGTGGTTGGTCTGCTCAGACACTGGCTGGCATACACAGATGACCAAGGTGCGTTGGCACACCCCACCCACTCTCAGTTTAGAGGGCAAACATTTATTCACCAATCCAAGTGTATAATCACCCTTTCTGAGTGCAGCACAAAAATATGCTGAAGATGCCAATAGTGTTTAATATTCAGAAAAAGGATTTTACTGCGGCAACATCTCCAAGATGCTTCAAGATACCTACCTGCAAAGCTATAGTACTGTTAAAAGTTTTAGGCGTCTTGTGTTAAATGCTGTAATATGATATGTAATATGCTGTAAAATTAATTAATTTAAAGCAGCTTTTTCCCTAGGTGCACTTGCAGTTTTTTAAGTAGTTGTTACAAGGTAATTATACATTTAAGTAATGAGTAAATTTAAATAATTGAATGTACTTATATGGTTAGGGTTGAAATTAGGGTTTGTCTTAGGGTTACTTGCATGTAATTATGTATAATTTATTGTTAGTATAAAAGTAAGCACATAACGTGTAAAAAAGGACACCTTAAAAAAAGTGTTTATATTTATTTATATATATGTTTTTTATATTCAAGTTCTTTCATTGTGCATTCCAATTAGTCTCAATCAAACTGCAGTCACATATTTTAATTATGTGAAAACTAAAAAAATACAACACAATAAAAATATAATAACAATAAAAGCATGATTTTAGAAAATTACTTGTTTTGCAACACACACACACAGCGCCTTGTGAAAGTAATCATACCCCTTCATTATGTTAATGCCGTTTTTAGATGTTTTAGACCTACACCTGTGATTGTTCTGAGCACATATGTGAGTTTTTAATTGCAAAACTGGTTTAGCTAAGCACTGAAATTATTTTTATTTTATTTGTAATTTTATTGAGGTCACTATGTGAAGTGTAGTGACGTGTGGCCAAGTATGGTGACCCATATTTGGAAAGCAGTTGGGGATTCTGTGCCTTGCTCAAGGGTCTCACCTCAGTCGTGGTATTGAGGGTGGGAAAGTGTGCTGGACATTCACTCACCCCACCTTTAATTCCTGCCGGACCTTCGGTTACGATTCTCTAACCATTAGGTAACAACTGCCCCTATACTGTATATCCTACTGCTGTAAGCGGTACTCCAAGGTACTTTTACAAATAAGATAATATTACCATGTCACGTGTCCAAAATGTCACAAGTCATCCATTGTTTTATAATTCTTACTTAAAACTCCAATACCTCCTATATTCTGTAAATATTTGAAAACTCTCAGCAATTCACATTGTCCGCTTCATGCTACTTCAGGCTCACTGAATAGAGTTTTGACCTGCTGTCAGGTTTAAAAAAAAAAATTGCCTCTCCACACTCGCTTTGTATTCAGTCTGCCTGGGTTGCTACTCGAGTCATCTGGTACGTATTACCTGCACACATGCTCCAGACAGCACCGGTTGACATTCAGGGTTAAACAAATCCAGCCAGCACACAGGCCATAGATCAGTCCAACACCAGTGCGCTCACACTGGCTACTGTGTACATCCACTCAGCCTGTTTTTCTACAGCTGCAACAGACTGAACAGCATGTTCTAGCACACATTTTGTTTTGTTACTGTCATACCAACAAACTCTTCCAAGAGAACATAGAGTACATTAATTGTAAGGACAGTCTCTAAACCCAGAAGCCAAGAAGTGAATTCACTTTACAGTTGCCAGTTTTATTAAGTGTTTCAGCACAAAAATAAAAATCAGTCTTATTCACCCACAACCCAGTCTTATTGTCATTTAAATATTCCCTATACAGTTACAAACCAGGATTTTAAACAACATAGACAGTGTGTGTGAGTTCTCTAACTGGAATAGTTAGCATGCTCCAGTTACTCCTCCTGGCTCCAGAATTTTGAATGGAACTGGGTATTTTGGTAAAAATAATTTCTGCAAGAAAAATATAAATCACAAATATTTTGTTATATTACACCATAAACCCTATTAATTGGTTTGAATAGGGCAAACTTAAATTAAGCAGATCAAACAAATCAGCTTTCATAAGAATTTAGAACTTCGTTTGGTCTCACTATTTATTAGGTGGCCTTAAGTTTGACTTGAATCGAAACATAATACAGTGTACTTATTGTGTTCATATTGTATTGCTAAACACTTTTGCTGCTATTGAGGTGAGATATGGGTAAGGTTAGGAACAAGTTTGGTGGTATGGGTAAATTTAAGGGAGGGTTAAGATGTATATAACTGTGTAATTCTGAATGTAATTACAGAAATTAATTACAGATGTTATAACATGTAGAAACATGTACACAGTAAGTGCATTGTACCAAATGATTAATTCAAAATGTAAGTACATAGTAGTTAAGGCTACTTAATATAAAATGGGCATGAATATGAATTAACTGAACTAAGATTTGTTTTTGTTTTTTCATGGCTCTTTTTTTGCCACTGTCCCACTGATTTCATCAGGGACTGTCATCATAAATGCAAAAGCCCAAAAAATATATATAATTTTTTTTTTTTTTTTTTTTTTTTGCTGACCAAAGTAGAAAAACTGATTTGTGATTAATTTCCAATTCCTAGTTCATTTCATGTTTCACTACAAAACTGTCATATACAGAATTGTCAAATCAGTTCATTCAATCAATTCATTTATTTTCTACTTTCAATTTATTATCTATAAAATCTTTAAACATTAATTTTAACTTTCTTAAAAGGCACAATATGTTAAAAGTTTGTCAAAATAAACTAAATAGCAATTTCTATAGATACAGTAAGTGTAATTTATACCTACAAAAATGTCACATTCTTTCCATTTATTAACACTTATTGCAGTTGTGTTAATATTTTTCAAGTAATTAACTACTTTATTAAAATAAAAATCTGCTCCAGTTTTTTTTAAACCTCAATTACCTCATTTATGGCTCAAACAACCTGGCAACAGATTGCAGTTTTCTGATCGCGTATTCTTGGAGGTCCTGCACCAGCTGAGGAGCTGCCATTGAGATGAATGGGAATGCTAACAGATAGCTCTTTCCAGGTATCACAGACCTCCTTGGATTGAACCTATAATCATATAATGGGTTAGCGGTCTAAATCACAAACCAGGATCTCCAATTCTAAGTCTACAACCACAACTTCAAAAATCAGTTATTAATGATGTGTCATTCAGTGAATAGAAAATGGCAAAGAAATCAAAGACAGAAATGTGATGTTCTAGCAGATGTCATCTGTTAAATACTGATTTATCAGCTTATGAAACGGGTCTTAAACAAGTAAAGGCTAGCTCTGAGTTTTGCTCCTGAATATGGGATCCATGCACGCACGCATGCACAGAAAGCTTGAAATCTTTTAGTATTTACCCTCTGTCTGATTTCTCACTTCATCACATGGCAATTGAAACTGACAGAATAATTATCAGATCATCCAGAATTGATCTGCATCCATGTGGGTCAGTTCCAAGAAAAGAGGGAGGGTGAAAAGGAATAAATAAAGGGGTGAAAGAAGAAAAAAAGCCATCCTCTTTGGAGAGCTGGCGATGGTTCAGTCGTCTTGTCAGTGAGACACGTATGGTTACGGGGAGGCAGCAGTTTGGAGATTGCGTTGCGGGTGTTCCCTTGATGTACCCTGACAGGAACCAGATTCAGAGCCGAGCTGCGGCGTCTGAGCTCTTTGCTTTTTATTTGTCTGGCTCCTTCGGGTTTTTCCTGGCCCTGTATGGCCGGTCCGGATAGTCTAAGGCCATTTCTGCAGCTTGCTAGCTTTAGTGGGAATAACAAATACAGGGAGAAAAAGTCTTAACTTTCTGTAACAGAGGAGACCACAATTATGCTATTGTTCACAATTTAGAAAAAAAATGAGGAGTTCAATTTTGGTGTGTGTTTTTTAGATGGTTGTTAGCCTAAACAGATATGCTACAAAGCAGCATTCGTGCATGGAATGTAGTTTTTAGACAATAAGAGAAAAAAATCTAAATATTCATATAAATGTTAACCATAGCACTTGTGCAATACATTTTTGCAGTACAAAAGCAGGAATTTTAAATGCATGATCCTGGACTTAAGTGTCCATCAAACGTAAGGGAATTTTTCTAAATTATTGGATAATTGTTTATACTCAATGTATTATGTTGCATTAAATGATATTTCAACTTCAAAAGGTCGTAAGTAACTTCTATCTGCTCCCAGTTTTCCCTATTGATCTAATATACTTAGCAATTTATTAATAATTTAAAGTCTTTAACTATTGAAAAAGTAGTTGGCAACCTACTAATGGAAAGTAGATTAAAAGTACAATAACAATGTCAATTTGAGGTGGGCTGCAGAATGTAACCAAATATAATATTTTGTCAAATTATTAAGAAACATACAAATATTGTAAGTCTCTGAAAAAAAAACCTACATTGAAAAAACCAGTGCATCATTATTTTGAACCTGTTCATTTAAATAACATACCAGCACAAGCAAATCACTCAAATGAATCAGACCTAATGCTCTATATTTCAACTTGGGCATGGGAAAAAGAGTTTAATAAAAAAAATTTAACTTCAATAAAAATTAGATACAATATTATTTGTGCATCTCTGCCAAAAATAAATAAATAAGAAATCCTAAATATTGTTTTATTAAACTATTTTATAAATATATTAAGTTGTGTATGGCAGCAAAATATTCTACACTGAACGAATCAGTAAATTCACCAGTTCATTTAAATAACATTCACACATGTGATTTATTCAAATGAATCAGATTTCCTATTGAGGGGGGATGTTTTAGATTCAAACAACACATTTGATTACAAGTAACATTTTTGATAACAGCTGACATACAGTTATGCTACTGAAAAATGCAGTATTGGCAGCATCACTACTTTTAGTAAGGACACAGTCAACCCAAAAATATATAAATATTTCATATTTGAAATGCATAATATTTTTCCCAACCTGAAGAACCTCAGTGGAACACAAAAGATGATATTATTAAATTCAGTTGACTTTCATTTAATGGACAAATGGAACATCTCATACAAAGCTTTGGGAAGTTTGTTTGGCCTCTTTTTTTAAATGAACCGTGTCACTGATTTATTCAGCATGATTCAATGTCTGCATGCTTTGGGCTTTATCTTAATAATCAGGTCATCTCATTACATCACTGACTCTGAACTCTTCTGTGGAGAGCCGTGGTTTGGCTCTCTCGGCACCGTTCTGTTAATCTGTTTAGCACAAAGATGGTCTAGGCCGACAATTATTAGACTACATAGCAACACAAACCGACGGGTTTCACTTCGAGTCAGTTCTAACCACCTCCACTCTGTGCTGCATTACGCAGTGCAGAACGGGGCCTGTCCTGTGCCAACTCCGTCCCGTTTCACACCGTTCTCAGACAGCTTTCCAGCTCAAATGCAGAAAAAAATAAAAACCCTGGTCGTGGGTGGTTTACCGGGGTCAGTCCACCGACAGAGTGCGCATTTCATGAGAACGCAGCCACTTAATTCTGAACCATTCGTCAGATTTACTCATTTACATGAGGACAGCTATCATTCTGTGCAAACGCTGACATTGATAAATGAGGCGTTTCAGTTAATAAGCAATACAAACAAATGAGAGGTCTTGAGAGAGAAGATGGTCCTCATTTAACTCCAGTTTTTTTGTCTTACTGGGGTCCATAAAGATTGCTTCCATATGATTGCTGCATTAATTCAAGCAGAATCAGGTCAGGACTCGTGATTTAAAAGCTGTTCCTTTGTGTGTCTTTACTGCGATTTGGTTTTTATTAGGTGGAAAAACAAACCTTGTAGTTTGAAACTACCAAAACATGGAAAATTCCATCCGCGTGTTAAAATATTGTTTGATATTTATCCAATAGGTTTATGATTTAATCTGTGTTACAGTGCAGTGGACCTAAATATTTTCAGATCAGACTTACTGTACTGTATATATGAATGTGTGTGTTACCATAAAATATTCCCCATAAATTAGTGTCAATTTGCAGCCGTTTTGTATTTTCAGAGTGTGTTAAAATATTTTTAAATCAAATTAGCGACGCCATAAATGACCATCTGATTGCCAGCAGGGATCTGGCCATTTGGAGACGGAAAATGTAGATGTGCAATGAAAAATGATAAATTATTGAACGGAGACCAAAACATATCAGCACTCTGACTGAGCCTTTTTTCCCCGACCGAGTAAAAATATTAGCACAAAAAGTCCTTATTAAGGGTGGCGATGTTTTTTTAACTAGTTTGAATCACCTTTGGTCTCTGCGAGTCCCTGAGAGCTTATAAGTTCTCTCAAGCAACAGAAGCAGTGCATGAAAAGTTTTCTCCACTGGTTTAACGCAAGACTAGCAGAGAACAAGCACTCCCGTCTTCTCTACTTGAGCGCGGTGAAGCCGTGTCAGACGGAAATGACACTTTCTTCAGAGGAGGCTCCTGAAAACCACCTGTACACAAACTGTGATAAACAGTTAGTCTAAAATAATTAAGAGTGTTCGTCCAAATTAAATTAGGTACAAAAGTCATTTCTTTTAACCACGGTTTATTCCCAATGGCATCGGTATGTTGGAAAGCTGCTTTGAAACTTTATCTTGCCAAGTTACAAATTTAACAATGTCTGAAGTAGCTAAACTACAGTCGAACTTTGGAAAAGCGACCACACTACAAACTACTAACAGCGACTAACTTGCAATGGGGCAATGTAATATATGATTATAATAATTACATATTATATATAAGAAAAAAAACATTTGTTTAAATGTATGAATTAGGGAGACAACATTAAACCTGGGAAGGCAAATGTACACTATATACAGCTAAACAAGAATATACATGAATCGATCAAATTAACTGATTCCTTAGAATGATTATTGGACTATATGCACTATATAAAATAACTTTTATGGTACAATTTTTCCTCAGCTTACTTAAAAGGCCATATTTATTTAAATATCTAAACTACAGAAAATGTACTTTGGGATCTGTATTATTAATATTACAAATATTGTTCATTAATTGAGAGACTGTGGAGTGTTTACTCTTTTAAAGCCTCTTTTGTCAAACCAGAGATCATTTTAAATTAACTGAAAGGCAAATGGTGACTAAAATGGTGACAAAACTTCTAGAACCTAAAATATGATCACATACAAAATCTATATTTTGATGCATTCGTACTCTTCTTAACCCTAATGTTGATTTTAAAAAGCTCATAGGCCTGTTACGCGTCAACTACCTCTGTATTCGACAATAAAAGTACATAAGGTGTGAACTTTTATCACTTGCAGTAACGATTTCCATATGAAATATGCACATCTGGTTTGCAAGTTGAAAATCATGTAGGCCTTAAACCATTAAAAACACATTTTGATTACTCGTTTCAAAGTTTTGGGTATAGTTTGCATAGCCAAAATTTGAAAAGTTATCCACATTTATTTCCAATGTCTTGTTTTAAAGCATAAATCTTTAAATCTTCATAAAAGTTATGGTTTGTCATATTCACATTACACAAGCATGAAATGATCCATTTACTGACTTCCTGTTCATCTACTCAACACTTGTACAAAACTAAACTCTTGTACATATTTGAACTGATAAAAATAATCAAGCCCTATGATGCTGGGTTGTGTTGCAGGACTTTACTAATTGTCCCATGTTGAAACAAAAACAATACTTTCTGTGCGAGTTAGATTTCGCTGCGCAGTCGTGCCCCTAAATGATGGCGGCATACGTAATGACCTCAGCCAGGCCAAGGTAATTTTGGGTGCCACTTTCAATCAGCGGAGTAACCACAAAACGTTACAGTGATGGAGAGTGATGCTTTTGGAAATAACATCCTTCGCTGTAAAATTATTATCAATACACGCATCGGGAAAATGAGAACAGGTGGGAAAAACAACAAAAACAAAAATGAAACCTCAAAGAGCCGATGACAGCTGGGACGTTTCATCTCAAACCACGGCAGAATGGATGATGGCAGCTGGATTACGGTGGCGCTCGGAGGATTGCAGGCCGCCCTTGTAATGCCCAGGAGCCTTTGAGTCTGTGCGTGGCTTCGCCCCCACAGTAATAAGTAAGATACTGCATGCAGCCTCACAGCAGACGCCTCCAACATGCCGCTAAAATTAACTCCCTGAAACCAGATGAAATTCCCAACAGAATAACCTTCTTGACTCTATTATACAAAGGGCTTCCAAGTACACTGGCTGAAAGAAAAGCAGCAGAAAGGTAACATAAGAAGTTAATTGACTTGTGTCTGGCATGCACATAGGGCATTGTGTTTCGGGCTCAAAAAAGTGGCGTGTGAAATCTGAAAGTGACACATTTGGCATTGCCAGTCTGTCAGTCAGTATATAGTCAATACTTAATTATATTATTCAGAAATTCAATGGAAAATCCCATGTTTACAACAGTGTCTCTAGGATGTTTGAGTTGGTGCTTGTAAGCCAATGCCAACTGTACTGTAAATCATCATATAGAGAGTCTCAACAAATTCTGAGGAATTAAAATAGTTTGTGGGTAAAATATGGAATAAAATATGATAACCCTACAGTGGTGCCCCAAAATTATGTGAAACACGATACCAATTTCTTTTTAGATTGCCTTTCCTCAACTTTGAATATAGCATACATACATATGTACACATACATACACACACACACATATATATATATATATATATATACACACACACACACACACACACACACACACACACACACACACACACACACACACACACACACACACACACACACACATATATATATATATATATATATATATATATAAAGTGTCGTTTTATGTTGAAACGGTTTAGAAGTGCACTGGGTTTCATTGTGGGGTGTGGCACAATATTAGCATACATTTCTAGAATTTCTCGGCATAAATGCATTAAAGTAACTAGCAATTAAAATTAAAGAGCAGCATTTTTTCTCTCTCTCTCCATAATGTCAATATACATAGTCAGATATGTCCCTTGGCAGTTGTGATGTCGACTTACTTGATTGATTAAATATTTTTCTTTTTTATTATTATTGGGTCAACAAGCTTTGCTGATTGATTGCTAATTAAGGTATGTATACCAACATATCAATTAGAAAATAGTTAAGAGATGCTGCAGTAGTTTTAAATTCAATCATTTTTAAATAAAATATTTTTTATAGTTTGCACAGCCTCTTATTAATGCTAAGTCATAAAATGATAAGGCTTAATGCTGATATTGGCCATCTGGCTTACCTTGTTTTTAAACTTTAGGAGGGCACTAAGCTATATAAGCAATGTTTACATTAATAATAATTAATAAAAGTCTGAGTTCAATATGTCAAAGACTTTTTAAGCTTATTTTAAAATTCATACCTCACCTGAGTGTAATAGCAGCTCTTTCAAAGACCACTGGGTCTGCTTTCTGAAAATGAAATAAATCTTCTAAGTTCTAAGTAACACCAGACCAGGAATTTCCTTAAAAGCAGGAACTGGAAGTTTGAGTGGGAGTTTTAACAGCGTGTGCAAGCTTTGTCCAGGTGGAAACACACACACACTCATACACACACAGCTGGGCCTCACATGTTCATGGACGCCTTCCAACGGTTGTGTTGGTAAGGACTTCCTCTCTGCTTACCTGTGCACTTTTGGCAGCCATGAGGGTCATGGAGACCCTGAGGGAGAGCTGACCTTCTGTCTGACCTGCTCAGGCCAGACACAAGAGTTCCTTTCACCCACATCAAAGCAGCCATTTGTCTTATGTAATAAATAGTGCTCTAATTTTGAGGGACGCCCACAAAAAGAGCGGGACGTTTGGTTTTAAGTTAATACCGAATCAACAAAGGCAAGTGCAGGGCAGTGTCATGTCCTCAGGCTGAAAAACCTTAAATTAATAATGGGGGAAATGGAGTAAAAAAAAAAAAAGAAAAAAGAAACGAAAGATTGTACAAAATATAAGTCACATATAATAGTTTGTAGCATACTTTTGATTTAGTTGAACAAGACAAATAAGCTGGAGTTAGATTACAAATACTGTTGACTATTAAAACATTTTTATTAAAACTTCTTCAGGTATACAACGATGGTAACTCAGCCTTTTCATATAAAGTACACTGATATGTTTGATAACTACTACCAGTAATAAAACGTAAAACACTATGCTATTTCTTTTAAGATAATATCCTGGGGCATTCATATACAGCAGATCATCATAATCCAAAAGTGGTAAGAAGGTAGCAGATACCAAACAGTTTCTTGAATATTAAAAAAATTATGATCTATTTCTGTAGTAAAACCACATTTGAACTTAAGTTTTGAAATTAATTTATCAATATGTACAGGTAGCTTAAAATTAACTGACTATCAAATAGGGTGCCCAGGTACTTATAACTTACAACATATTCTATTTTTGTTCCCTGGAAGGATATAATGTCAGGAAGATTACTTGGTACAACTTAAGAATTTGAAAAAAAATAATTAAACTAGCTTTATCTGCGTTTAAAACTAGTTTAAGCTGACATAAACGTAACTGAACAATAACAAATGATGACTGTAAATAGTGAAGTGCTTGTAAAGCTGATGGAGCACAACAGTAAATAGCAGTGTCATCTGCATACAGATGGAACTTCACATATGGAATGTTATCACATAAATTATTTACATACAGTACAAGGAAAATAAAATGGGTCCCAGGACAGATCCCTGAGGGACACCTTTGGAAAGTGACAAAATAGATGAAGTACAGTCTTTTAAAAGGACACACTGTGTTCGCCCTGAAAGATAGTTGACAAACCAAAATGTATATAAAATACATTAAAATAGAAAAGTGTTATTTTAAATTGTATTAAAAGTTTTAATTTTTACTTTATTTTTGATCAAATAAAATATATATAATTTATTTGTAAAGAATCTTAATGACCCCAAACTTTTGAACAGTAGTGTTCCTCTATGTTCATGTTTGTGTTAAATTGTGTTGAACAGGAATTCATTTGTCATCAGATAAGATCTCTCTGTACATAAATGATCAGTTGACTCACTGACCCTTTGCTGGGAAGAGCAATTAAAGGCCAGAGACAACAATCTAAGACATGAAACTACCTAATATAAATAAATCCACTGCCCAAGGTCTTCCCTCTATGTTAAACAAGGTCTGCATAAAGCAAAATACACAGTTCTGTAAGTGTCCAGTTGTAATTCTATAGTTCATGGTGTGCTGTGTGGTTAAGGGTCAGAGCTAATATTCAGATGGTTGCTCATTCAAAAGAGTTGCTTTACCAATTATCTATTGATAAGTAAACTTGATATCAGACAAGCACTGCAATAAGTGTAGGGTGCCGTGATAAATACAAATATTGATTCTATATCACAGAGCAGTGGTTCTCAACCATGCTAAATGGCAACAATGAAAGCAAATTATTATAGTTACCTGAAATGTTACCTGAATTTTTTTACATAAATATATATATAAAAAAAACACCTTCAACGTAACTGTCAAGGCATCATTTCTCATTTTTGTTTATTTTAAGTTGAAATACTTAAATACCTTTAACTGAATACTTAATAAAAAATTTAAGATATTACAAATATATACAAAACACATCAGAATTACTAAAACTAAGTAAAATTCGAATGGAAAAAAAAATAACAAAAATGTATTCAAGATTACTGTACAGTATAGATTGACTTGTAATGAGAACCACTCATTATATAGAGACCCCGTTATAGAGACACAAAAATCATTCATTAGAAAGTCCTATGATTTACACTATACCTATCCCAGAATTCACCTCTCAAGGTGTTTCCTGCTTTTCTAGCCGAGGTTCTCCTCTGTGGTCTCGCCTGCTCTCCAGATACTCATTAGAAATTGGAGCGCATTAAGTTTCTCTGGGTGGGGATAAATGACTGAAAACGAGGCACATCTCTCTCTCTCACACAGCACGTGTGGCCATGTGGGGTAAGGAGAGCAGCTCTGGCCCTTGTGATCTCCGGCAGAGCCTGGATGAGCTCTCTCTGTCAGGAGCAGAACCTCCCCACCCTCCCGTGGCCCATCAATCACTGCTGCAGGCCTCTCTCAGATCTCCACGCAAAACCCTTCATTTACTCACTGGCTCCGTGTGCCGCTTCACATGGGAACATTTAGGAGGGGGAAAAAAGGGAAGAAGTCCCTTTGTCCCTGTATTTTTGAGGAACGGGGGGCTGGATTTTCACTTTTGCAATATAGTGGATAATCATCTATTATTAAGGATCTAACCCACAGATATTTTAACAGATTTATAGCTGAATTACTTTTCTCTGCCTTTGCTGTAAATCATAAAGATTATGCAACTGATGAAGAACCACCCCATCTCCTCCTGAGCAATTTAGGACTTTCTATCAGTCTAATGCTTTCTGTGCAGGATTGCTGAAGTTAATGTGCCTTAATCTTTGAGATGAATAGTTTAAGATTTAATGCTTGAATGGACTTTTATCTTACTATTATTTATTTATGTAAAGAAATCAAAAATGTTATTAATAACTGACATAAAAACATGAAATTAATTTTAGCTTTAGTTCTAAGTATTGATCATATTTACTGTACCTCATATTTATAAGAACCTCCTCTTATTGTTGAGTTGATTTTCTGCAGACAGCCCTTCGTTTATCCATTAGAATGACTGGATGGTAAAAACTCATCTCTATATGATGGGTGGTTGATACGGAAGAGTTGAAAAATAAGACGACTTTGTAACATCAGCCAAAAATTAAAGCTATACATATATGTATAATATGTGCATTTGTTAATTAATTATAAAAAAGTAAATAAAAGAAACACTATAAATAAAAATAATTAATATAAATAATAAATAAATAATAAAATTTAAGTTACCAAAAAAAAAACAAAAAAACTTTAAATAAAGCATGCAAGCAAGCAAGCATTGGACTGTTTTGCAAACTGAATTTTATCTTTGGTACAAAGTGGGTTACTAAATAATGATTTGCCAAATGCATCTGCCTAGGGAAATGTCCAAATTAAAAAAATACACCGCATTAAAGAAAAATGACAAATGGCCTCACATATGGCAGCAATCTATGATTGCAAAGCAAGAGAACTGTTATTTAGACACGCGAATGAAGGGAAAACGCTTAGTCAACTAAATCATCCAAATGGCAAATAGCAGGAGAGAGACACAGAGTGCTGAACCTGAGTTGGTGCTGCATGGCGTCTATTCTGAGCTGGCCAATGTTGACCTCATAACCCACTTACAAAACTAAAGGCCCTGTTTACTGGAAGCATGTCTCACAGCAGACAATAAAACTCCGTTATGCCCACAGGACCTCCTCTGACCTACTGATCCCACGCATTTGACTGAGATCCAGGGGTCAGAGCCTCCGAACACACTGGCCCACTGATGACATGGAAAGAGTGATGTGCTAGAGAATCATCAGTGCTGATGCATACTGTATCATCTGATCAAGCATTTATCAAACACGTGGCTCATATCTGAGAGTGATGACAACTGACTGTGATTACGGCATCACATCTCTAAGTTTGGAGTGTTTACACTCGTATTAAGAGACTCTTCAATGAGCTCTCTGTACATGTTCGGTGAGCAATCCATAGTACATAATAGTTATTATGGGCATCTGTGTAAGTCATATCTTAATGCCACTGACTTTTCACATGTGACATGAGAGCATGTTTACAGCAGGGCTGCGTGCCCTTCAGAACTGAATTGCCATTTAAATTACAATTCAGTTCAATAACTGTCAGCGAAAGTAGTTCAGATTTGTTTTTTTAAAGGGATAACTCACCCAAAAAATACTTTTTTAACATAAAAGAAAGTATTCTGAAGAATGTGGATAACTACATTTTGGTTCCAACTGGCTTCCACTGTTTGGACAAAACATGCAAATAGATGTCAATGGGATCCAAACTCTTTGGCTATCAACATTCTTCAAAACATTTTTTTTTGTGTTCAGCAAATCAGGTTTGGAACAATATGAGGGTGAGTAAATGATGACAGGATTTTCTTATTTGGGTGAACTATCCCTAAGCATGTTTAAGCAAAATACTAACGAAATTCATCGATTGTATTAATTAATTAAAAATGAAAATTATTAGCATAATTAAAAAGATTAATATATAAATGAACACTAGCTCACTAATTATGTTTATTTGGTTACTTACCAAAAATATAAATAAATAAATTAACATTAAATAAAAGCATAAAGGTAAAAAAAAAGTAGCAAATTAGTACATTCCTCTTCAAATTCAAACTCATGAATGGAACAAATGCCATTACTTCCATTCTGAATATTGTATTAATGTTTAAGATTCTGCTTGTTTCCCAGCAGTTATGTGATTATCTTTTTATGAGGCCTTCTCCCTGGTGTACTTTCTAGACCTCAGAACCCTGTGGTGATGGAGGGTTCAAATCCCCGCCCACATCAAAAAGATCCTGAGCCTTCCTGACCCCACAAGATGGCGGACACCCGCCTGCCGACTACGCCTCCTCTGCTCGGGATGTAATGACGGAGACATCAAACAGCATTTATAATCCTGAAGCAGGACGTTTTTAAAGTGGTCAGCTCCAAGAGCATTGGAATTGTTGAGCACAATTTGCGGTCGCTGCATTTTCTTGTAAAAGAGCCACGTCCTGGCAGAGTTCAATTTTGCCCCTTTTTCTAGTGCAATTGGAAATGCAGAAGACATTTTATATCGTATAACCATTTCATGCTAATTTAGGATGAGGAAGAGTCATTTATTTGGTTTTGAAATGGAAATGTCAGTGTATATTAATGACAAAATGACCTAATCAGCTTTTTTTTCTACCTGGAAAATGAAAATGATAGCTATTGCTGAAATTTCCACTTCTTCACCAACTCCAACCTGCAATTAAAAAAAAAAAAAAAACAGATAATTGTAATCATAATTTTGTCTTTAGAATTATCATTATTTGTAATTTACTGTCAGTGAGATGTATAATTATAAAATATGTTGGTTCAGTCATTCTGAGGTCATTTCGAAAATTATCAACTGAATCTATCAGGGATTGTCAAACAAAACCTGTCTTACTTTAGAAACTAAAATCAGTTAAACCTCATAAAGGCGTTTAATAGAGGTAAAACTTCATGGCTTCAGAGACATTTTTTGCCAATTTTACAACTTTCAGGAAAAAACTAGTATAACTTATGGTGTTGTCCTTTATCGTCCACAATGGTGGCTAACAGTGGTAGCACAAGTCACAATATTTTTTATGTGTTTCCTTTTGTTGAACGTTGAGAAGGCAGAAAAAACAAGGGAAACCATAAAAATTATAAGTAGTAAATAAATAACCAAATAATTTTTTTTTGCCATTTCTGTTACAATAACAAGAAAAATGTGGAAAACATGTTAAATATGTCGTTCAATACACTCAAAAAAATGAATTTTTAGTTTTGTTCACTTTACCTGAACAATTCATGTTGAATTAATGCCATTTTGGCTATTTTTCATTTCAACATGATTGTGTCATGTTAAACTGACTTAAACCTGTCTCTCGTTGGTTTAACATAAAGTTTTCATTTTGAAAGAACATGTTTCAATCAAGTCCCTCAAAATAAGTTTTACACTTCCCATCATGCTTTGCACAGGACTGGATATGGGGAGAGAAAATGTTGAAATAAAGTGTTATTTTATGCAGTTTTTAATAAAATGTGATAATAAGGAGACTTTTTCATGTATAATGCTCTATTATGTGGGCATTTTAAAAGACTTTATATTGGTGTATTTTGTGCGAGTTACCATTGTGGTGAAGTGTGGAGCTTGTGGTTGGGTTGAGGACCTGGTTGAAAGAACGTCTAAAATACTTAATTTTAAAAAAAGCAACTTTAATGAGAGTGCTAGTGTATGATGTACACATAGTAACATCCTTAAACTGCAAACAATTAACATCATGTGTAAAGAAAAGTTATATCTTACTTGCTAATGTTTTTATAACACTTTGGCTAAACTTGCATGGACAGTGGTTCTACATGATGTAAACATATTATCTCTACTCAGATATTTCATGTAGGATGAACTAAAGCAAACTGAGTAAACTCAACTAAAGGTAGACAAGTCCTTATAACTTGATTTATTCATGTCCAAATAACATGGTACAAACATGTGGAACCACTGTCCATGATAGAATCATGTTCAGCCAAAGAGTCATTTTTTTGAGTGTACATTGTTCAAAAGTTTGGGTTGGTAAGTTGTTGTTTTTTTGCTTACCATTGAAATACTATAATAGTTTTTGCTAATATTTTTGATTTATATTTTGTTTTGATATTGTATTTTTTCGATTAAATTTTTTGTATTTTTTATAAATGTTTCATATAAACATAATGGGCCCTATTTTAACGATCTAAATGTAAAGTGTAAAGCACACGACGCAGGTGCAGGTCCACTTTTGCTATTTTAATGATGGAAAAACGGTCCGTGTGCCGGGGCACATTTTTGGAATGGGTTGTCCCGATTCTCTTAATAAGTAATGGGCGTAACATTCAATACACCAATCAGAGAGTGTCATCTCCCATTCCCCTTAAGAGCGAGATGCGCTCGCGCCATGGTGGATCGCTATTTACATGGCGGAATTTGTTAGCGGAAAAGCTGAACTCTTCTCAAGCGAAGAAACTGTTCTGCTCGTGTGCGAAGTTAAAGCGTGCGAGCAGATCATGTACGGGACAAGCAGGAATCCACCAAAGCTTCCCGAGGTGAAGAAGATGTGGGATGAAGTAGAATTTAATTCATCGTTATTAGTAGTAATAGGCTGAATTACAAATAGGTAGCCTTATTCTAATACATGCAATGACTATCCATCATTACATTTTTATATTTATGTAGCCTACACAATAATATGTCGACCAGAGGCGCATTTTCTACCAACGCGCTTTTTAAATAACAAAATATTGTGCCACTGACTTCAGACTTTAGACCAGGTTTGAGTTGGTCTATGGCACAGTCTATGGCACAGTCTATTTTCAGCTCCTCAAAATAGCAGTGCACCAGCAATGTGCCTGAACACACCTCTTTTTTAGACCAGCACGCCCATGGGCTCACAAATGGGCGCAGATGCGTTTGCCAATTAAACCACGTGGCACTGGACAGGAAAATGCTAATGGCGCCGGACTGAAACTAGCAAACACACTTGTGCTGCACCTTGCATCGCATTGCGCCCCGTGTCTAATAGGGCCCAATCAGTTGTGCTGCTTAATATTTTTGCATGAGCCATGACACATTTTTTTCAAGATTATTTAAAGAACACAATGTTCAAAAGAACACCATTTGTTTGAAATGTAAATCTCTTGTAATATTCTAAATGTCTTTAGTGTCAATTTTGATCAATTGAATGTACTCTTGATGAATAAAAGTATGAATTTCTGTAGTCACTGAATAATAAAATCCTTATTTTTCAATTATCTTTTAAGAATTTCATAGATAAAGGAGAAAGCAGAGCCTCTACATGTTTATGTTATGTACATACATTAAATTATATGCACTTCCACTGTGTGAGGTCAAACTTTAATTACTGAGGTCAGACCCCTCCCAATAATTACAACCCAATTCAAAACTGAAAATGACATCATACCTTTTGAAACTCACTGCTCTCTACTTTTAAATTATTAATTAATATTATCTTAATTAAAAATGCACTTTGATTTCTAACTGAACAAACTTCAGTCACAGATGCCTTCGAGGAACAGAGTGCCAAACAGCAGCAGTGCCAAGACAGACTGCCTTTGGGGTGTCATGGGACGGTCCAAATTAGAGCTCTGTCTGTACAGGAAGGAAACGATTCAATACACTGTGCTATTACTTCCTGTTTAACATCCTCGTATTATAAACGAATAAAGGCAGGCTGGCCGAGATCTAAACACTGGCCTTTTTATTTATGTGTCTTGCCCTGGAAGTCGTCGGAAGCTGACGGGCTGCCAGAATCCCCATAGATATTTGCCTTGTGTGCGCCGGAGGTTGTTATCAACATGGCTGTGATAAAGGATAAATGATGTCTTAAGAGGCTCGCCCTCAGAAAACTCCACATATGTGTACCAAGCTTAAAAATACAAGCCTTTGAATACAACCCCCTCACATATTGAGGGCTTCATAAATCACTCATGCACACACGCTGGCCAGTGCACTCTTGGCATGTCATCAGACGGCCCTCTGGTGACTACTCCTACCTGTCATTCTGGAGAAGCCACGAGTTAATTAATGTATAGCAATCAAATTCCTCTCCCTCAGAACGAACACACAGTCTCTGTATCTCGACTTCCCCGGGATTATTTTTCTTGGTCCTTGTTATGCTACGCCGCAGCGCGCGTTTGGATATTTATGGATCTGTAAAAATGCACAAGGACGAATTAAAACTCAACTGCTGGGACAGCCCCTAAGTAAACAGGAGTGTTTATTCATACGATCTTAGGTTTGATGTGTTTTCGCTGGATGACAGATGAATTTATCAGCTTCACTTTTGTCACATAGCTCCATCGTGCTCTGTTAGGCTTTCAATGGAAGTTTGAAACCCCACCGTACCTATGTGAATATTTTATTTAACTCTGGAAAACATCTGTATATCTAATGTCCTGTTTTGGTGTAGGATATGGATATTCAAGGTCACAATTTATACACATTTACTGTAGGTTCTCAACACAATGTAAAATTCATACATTGATTGGATTAAAACTATTTAATTTCCACTCTTAAAATAAGGGATTTGAAACATACATAATTTAATGATGTCTCTATGAAATAGTTTTCACCCTTATATTTAACTATTGACTAGCTAATAGTAGCTATTCAACATTACAGTACTGCATAATTAAGAGCTAGTAATTTTAGCATTTATTAGACTTTAAAAAATAACTACCAATTTAAGTGAACAATCTTCACTTAAACCCATCATAATAAATGTCAAATTTAGATTTCAAATTTAAATTCTAAATTAAATATAGATTACTCCTTAAAACGTTATTGATTTCCTCAGTTTAATTTTGTTCTTTGAAGAACAGACATCACAGCAGCTGGGTTATTCGATTATTTGGCTGCTATAACTTTAAGAGCTGCCGCTGATCTGACATCCGTTGCATTTTCTCACAACTCCTTTTCAGACTCACTTCAGGTCTTAAACCCGGAACACACTGAGCAAACGCTGCCGAAAACAGACTGTGGGCTCAGCTCACTTCGGCAGCTTCGGGGTCCAAAGTTGCCCTGACACACCAACAGCCAAGAATCACGTCTGTTCTGTGTTTTTTCTCATGCACTGGTTTGCCAGCTGAACAGCCAATCAGAATGTTCATTTGGCCCGACTGACCAATGAGCTCCGATGCCAACAGGCTTGTTTGAGATGCACCTTGCCTCGCCTGAAATGTAGGTGAGAGTAGGAGGCTGCAGCAAGGGGAGGGGTCAGAAAAAGACCTTTGAAGTCGGACACTTCCTGAATCTCGCTGTTTTGTCACCTTGCAAACATCAGCAAAGGAGGTTATCGCATTCACGTTTTTTAATCGCAGACGAAGTGGATGTAATCGATATACCACTGTTTTGTCATCATGTGCATCAATTCATTTATTCTGCTGAACTGAAAGGAGGAAATTTAGAAGAATGTTTGCAAATAAGCAGGTTTCTGCCACCATTTCACTTCCATAGTATTTTTCCAGGCTATGCAAGTCAAAGCAGTTTTGTAGCAAACATTCTTCAGAATTTCTTCCCTTGTTTTAAGCCAGACCCTGACACTTATGAAACCACACAAAGATGAGGCATAATGGCTAAACAGTCCATATAGATATGTGTGCATGTATATTATTAATGGATTGATTTATTAATTCACACAAACATACAATAGAATAAAGTGCGAATTACAACAAGGAAGAATTCTAATTAAAAGAAAAATGTAATAAAATAAACGCATGTCCTAATTCTTAACTTCACTAGGCATGTTTTGTTTAGTTCGCATGTAAATATAAATAAATAAATGGGTAATATAATTCTTAGAATAAAGAGAAAATGTATCAGTTGACATTCTCAGCCAATGAGCATGAAGCTGTGTCGTCAGTCAGTCATTTCCCATCATGCTTGATCAGCGCAGTCGGTGGAGAGCAACTGTGCTCGACTGCTCAATCCAACACAGTTGCCTCGCCATCGCGAGAGTTTTTTGGCACACGTCAGCATGACATCAGAGCAAGGCGGACGTAACTCGAACACTTTTCTAACCGGCATGCATCTCGCGGTGACCGGTTTTGTGCAGATTTTGCTCATCTCAAACAAGTCTATTACAACATGTTGAAACAGCAGGAAAAAGCTGATGGGGACTAACTTCAGCCAACTGTGCAGAACACACTAAGAAATTTTAGTCGGCGGACGATCAAAAACTGCTTGAAGGCCGAACATTGGCTTGGTGTGTTCCGGGCTTTAACATCTCAATAATGAGCTGACGAGTTTAATCGAGTGTGTTAATGAGGGAGACAGTGCTGGGCTGCTCCAGAACACTTTGTTGAAGCATTGAAAATACATTTTGGTCATCACTACAACAGACCTGGAAGAGAAGACAATGCTGAATAAAGTAAAATAGATGCGCGTAGAAAGAAAGAGTTTGAAGCATAATTGATGCCCTTTTGAGGCAAAATCCGCTTCTTGTGGGAGGGGCAAGATGGCTGATGTTGATTGAGCACTCTGGACTTTTCCACTTTTTCCTGCTTTTTCCTTCTTCCTCTGAATAAACACATTATCTTGTTAGCGAAAAGCAGCTGTAGGCTATATTAGGGGGGAAATAGTTGTGAAAAACGGTGGGAAGGCAGCGGGTCGATAAACGTGTACGTGACTCAAAAGTTAAATGTCTATTTACAACACACTCTTCCAAGCGAGGTCCTTTTTATTCCTGTCTTGTGTCATATAGCTCCGGTTGACTGCTCACTGACAACATCAGTCGTTCCTCCATGTTGAATGAGTGACTCCTGAGCAGGCTCCTGATTGGGTAACGCAGCATGAATTGACGCCAAAGTTAAAATTTTTAAACTCGGGCGGCAGACGCAAATTCGCGTCAAACGCTAAATGCACAAAAACCACAATTTGCGTAACACGCGTAATGCACCAGACCCTCAATTTGCGCAAACTAGACACGTGAATGAGGCGAATTCGAGTCTACCACGCCGCACTAAACACCCAATTCACACCGCGAGACCTCCAGACGCGCGTAACATTGCGTCTTTACATTGACTTAACATTGAAATCATTCGCGCCAGACGCTGCTCGTGTTTGGTGTGCACACAGCATTACAGGTTTGGAATGACATGAGGGTGAGTCATTAATGACATAATTTTCATTTTTGGGTGAACTAACCCTTTAAGCGTGTTAAATTGAAAAAATGTATTGCCCGGGTTAATGCGTTAATATTGACAGCACTAATAATATATATTCATATATGATTCACTATAAAGAAAAGGCTCAAAACAGTCATTTGTTCAGGAACTGAACCACACCGATCATGGTGAATGGTTCCGATTCACTAAAAAAACCCGGTTCATAAGATTCAATTATTCGTAAATTGAGCTACAACAGCTGTGCTATATGTTTTTGTTTTGCTAATAAGAACAGGCCCAGAACGCTCATTTGCTTGGGAATCACACAACACTGTTTGTGCTGCTTATTTTTTTTGCACTGTACAGAACATTAATCTGGAGAATCACTATATAACATATAAACCTATATAAATTATCCATTTAGATGCTGTTATTCAACTCATGTATTTTAAAGACCCGGTCACATGTGCACAATTCATTAAACTGTAAGGTGTTCAGAGTTTTAATGATTTCAACGGAGCCCTTTTGCTGTTGACCTTTCAAGCAATGACTATCAGATAATTTGCATGTCCATCTTTACAACAAAAAGTCCAACTGTGACCCTTTTTTTTTTTTTTTTACAAAAGATTTAGCCTCTGTAATCAAGACCTTTATAAAAAAATAAATAAATTAACTTTATAAGGAGATCATCATTGCAGGCATCTGATTTGTTATAAATCCAACATTGCCTGCCATGAGTCTTGTGAAAGGGTCTTTACAAGCTTACAGAAATCAGTTGGCATGGGAGGTTTAATTCTCTCTCTTTTGTTTTAAACCAGTTGTAGATTAGATCTATTTTTCTGTTTTGGAATGAGAAAGCAGAGCTTCCAGTGTGTCCATAATGCAATAGTAAAAACAAACAGCTGTGGCGAGTGTTTAGACAGAGCTAAATGAAACCCAGGTACTGCACTGTACACCCAACTGCCTTTATCCTGTTAAGACCTGTCAATCACAAACAAAGAAATCTATGGGGCAAAAAAAACTTGTGCTCTTCTCAACTCCTGAATCTGCAATTTTTGAATCTGGACTGGCTACAGAGTACTTGAATGCATTAAAATGTTATCAGTCAGTCATCATGATGTATGAAAAATCCGGGGTAAACCTCAAACGCCATGAGTGTGTGTGTTTTTTCATGTCTCACATCATTTTCATATCATTCCATCCATTGTCAATTTGGAACAGATTGCGCACTATTATCATGCTAAATGATGTGAATGTGCCAATGCTGACATGTTATTTACATTTTATGGCAATTATTGTGTTAAAGCACTATACGGTTCTGACACAGATTGTGTATAGAAAGTGTGAGTTTGTATGTGCGTGCGTAAACTATTTCATTAGTTAGTTAGATATTTATCTTTTTATATGTACGTATACACAAATTATTAATAAAATTATTATCTTTAATTATATCAAAACACCGCATGTGTGTCAAAGCTGATTAGTCATCTCACTTAGGAAGAAGTATTTTTTATGAGGATATTTTATTACATTTATGAGTCTGTCATGATGTTCTAAGAGCTCAAATATTAGCCCTCCACTCCCGTTCAACATCTGCACAGATGAATGTGTCATCTCTTAACTAGCTTTTAATTTTCTTAGGGATGAATTTTGCAAACAAGGTCTTCTCCCTACGAGTCAGCAGCACAGTGAGAGCCTTCGCTCAGTAACAGCACGCGAGTTTGCAGCATCAACTGGGAATGACGGCTTCTCGTCAGCTAACACCCATGCCGGCGCCACAAGAACACGCCAAACCCTCCTGGAAAAAAACTTCACTGCTCTCTGGAGGGTCCTCGCTCGACTGTTCGCTCTTTTCCTGTCTATCTTGGGCTGGGATGAAGTCTATGTTTTTAGGAAAATTCCTCTGGCGCGACCCCGTAGGCCCAGCGTCTTCCCTGCGATCATTAGAAGCAGACCCCCGTCTTGTGTTTGTCCTACGCAAACAGCTCAGCTACCACTTCATCCATCTCGTTTAGCCTTCCCTGAAACTCCATGGAGCTCCTAAATGACGTATTTTTTCTATTTTTCCGACACAATCGCATGGGTTTTCCTCCCTGTGGTCTCGGACCTGTCTGCTATACCTCCTTTAACTCCCACTGACTGCTGCCACTGCATCAAATATTTATCAAGGAGTTTCAAACATGTCGGTAAATCAGCAGTGCATGTCTGTGTGTGCCCTACGGCCGCACAAAAACGCGCAGACATCCTTCCTTGTCACATAATTCATCTCCAATGCTATTGAAACAGTGGGAAAAGTGAAGACAGGACATTTAAAAGAGGAAATGTGGAGTCAGACACGTCCGTTTGTGCAATGTCGCCATCTCTTGGTGATTTACAGTGAAGCGTTATGTTGCAGCTCTACTGAAGTTCTTAAACCAATGGGCTTCAAATCACTCACAGATAATAAAAGTGTAAAAAAAAAAAAGTGTCATGACTGACTAGTGATTTCACCTCTAATCTCTTTCCGTCATTCAAGTATTGACTTTATATGAATAAGAATAATTTCTGTGACAAATGTGAATGTCATAATAACATGGAGAGCATCACATACCATTCTGCTCACACTTAGATGTTCCCAGAGGCCTTGTTAGGAGGTAATGAAGATGAGGGCAGTCAACACCACTTGTCACTTGTCACTGAAATTTCATTAAAACGGCATAGAGCGTTGATGATGGCTGATTCAGAATGCAAAACGCCATTCACTGAGCCGTCACATTAGAAAGTCTCTCCGGCAGAAGTCTGTTCTATAAAAAAAAAAAAAAAAAAAAATACAAATTGACACATTCAAATGCACAAAAATTTTTATAATTATAATACATGATTTATTACAAACATTAAATGTAAGTTTTTAAATATTAATAATACATAATAACAATTTTCTATCAAATATGATAACATTTCAATTTTATACAAGGAAATTGTAATCATAACATGAATTGATTAAATAGAAAATAGTGCAAGTCAGGAGAAATGCATGCACAATTTTCTATTGTTGATATTTGTATTTAAAATGGAATTCAAGCACAATTTTTTTTTAAAGGTTTGGATATAGACTAAAACATTTATAATGCAACCTCTTTTACACCTTTAAAGAGATACAAATGTGCATGAATCCTAAATAGAGGTTCATAGAAGTATTCAAATAACTAAAAATACATAAAAACTGAATAAAAGTGACCAAATTTAAAAATACAAATACTAAAATAACAATTAAGGCAAAAAATATAAAAAACAATCTAATTCAGTGTAATATCTTGATGTTAAAATAACAAGAAACTGCAAAAGCTACAGTACTGTTAAAAGTACTAGGCACTTGTGTAAAACTTCTGTCTAAATTAATATCATAAATAGATTTTCTTTATCAATTAACTTCTATTAACAAAATTAAATCAACATTTGGTGTGACGTCCTCTGAATTTTAAAGCAGCTTTAGCCGTAGGTGCACTTGCTCATAGTTTTCAAGTAGCTTCGCAGGAAGGTTTCTTGAAACATCTTAGTGATATTGCCACAGTTCTTCTGGATTGAGTCTGTCTCAGTTTGTTCTGTTTCTTCATGTTATTCCAGACAGTCTGGATGATGATGAGAACAGATCTGTCTGTGTGGAGCACTGACTGCTGTCAGACTCATTGTGCAAACTAAAATCTCACTGGATTATTACAATTAACGGCAAAATTAACATTTGGAAATGTAAACTCATACGTCCTACTGACACAATACAGCAAAAGATAAAAATAACAGACTTTAAACCATTTTTACCTGCTGAAAAAAAATACTAGCGTTCTAATAATTTTTGCCCACCACTGTATATATAAAGTATATTTTATGTACAAATACTAAGGACAACATACCCTATATAAGATGATACTGTAGGACGAAATGTGCTTTGCTGTAACTGTATGACTTTAGATCTTAAGCATTCCTCGCAAATACATAAAACATGGCAGATCAGAGAAACGTGAAGCATTTGGATTTCATAACTCATTTACCTTTCCCACCATCACACCTCGGTAGAAGAGAGGAACTGGCAGCCTCAGCGCTCTTGTTATTGGCGACACAAGAGAGCTCTACCATCTCTCAGCTGCGGCCGATTTGGTTGCCTTGGAAGAACAGCGGCAAGAAAAAAAATGAAAAGGAGAGGATTGGGTGTGTTAAATCAGTTCCACTCTCTTGTAAATTACAACCCTGCATTTTTAATTTCCTCTCCACATACAATGTTATTCATTGGCGTCCAAGCCAAACACGGACCAGCAGCCTTTTCTGCGCGCGAGAACAAACCGTCCTCTTTTGCGCTGTCAAAAATATGATGAAATGCACACATTCCTTATGTCAAGCTGAAAATTTTAGAGCCTGTAGATCAACACTAAAACAAAAGGGGCTGTTGGAAATGAAAAGGACTGCGGGATGTGACTGACGGGGTCCTGCCTCGGAATCGACCTCATTCCTGCGAGAACAAAACTGTGTGAGAAGTTTCTCCAATTTCACGCATGGGGTTTCAGAGGGGTTTTGTAGGTATACTGTATACATGGACTTATTTCATGCCAATGATGCAGCAATTAGAGGACCAATGCATTCATAATGTGCCTGAAGATATTGTCTTGGCAGTACAAACCACAAGATCAAATGCTGGGAAAAGCTGTCATAATATTGTGTTTTATAACGCAGGCTTTATCTTAATTCCATCTGAAAACCTTAGACCTTTCAATCATATAAACATTTAAAGTGTTAGAGATTCATTTCGTTATTCGTTTTTTTCCATAAATGGTTGCCATTTTCACATTTTATGGATTACATACACATGTAGTGTATATGATTAATTGTAAAAAATAATAAATAATTTAGAAATTGCTAGCTTGACATAATTACAAAACAGTAAGTAACAACAGGTGAAATTTTGAAGTAGATCTATTACGGTAATCTTTGTTTTATTTAAAACCTCAAAAAACTGATTTTTACAAGGTGTATATTTTTTTCATGCATTTGCACTGGAGGTCAATGCGCTGATATGTCCCTGTCATCTTTTTTAATTAATAAATGCAGATCAGACAGATAGTTAGAGTCACTTGTCTGTCCTTCCTTGTTTCAGTATAAATGCAACACCACAGGCCTTTGCTTCACACCAAGTTTGATCCAACAGAAGTGCAAATGAGATTTGAGAGCTATTGCTGAGGGAAAGATGCCAGTGGAACTACAGTGGGGAAAAAAGTATAACACAGGTGTGAAACAACATTAGAGAGTGAAAGATTGCTTTCAACAGTAAAAGGCCACGGTAGTAGTAACAGTACTCATGAACAATAACAGGTTAGCTCAAAGTTACGACAGCATCTACAAATATTTGTAAATAAGATAAAAAAAATAGTACTGTTGTTAACGGAGACACTTTATGCAATTTAGGCTTCTTTATAGTAAATCTTTTCAAAATATTCATTAAAAAAAAAGTCTCAATTTCTATGCATATGCACAAATAGCTACAGCTATATATAGTAAAAACATATGTATACATAATTTTTTTTGGGTTATTTACAGTTAAAAAAATAGTTTTGAAGTCTATGTTCACCACAGCTTTATTTATTTGGTCGAAATACAATAAAAACACTAATAATGTCAGTGTGACAAGATCCTAAGAAATCTTCAACATTTCTTACTTAATCTTTCTTAATTTCTTTTTTTTTTTTTTTTTGATTTTTTTTTCTTTTCTACAGGATTCTTTTGAAGAACATCTTTTATTTCAAATAGATTTTTGTAACATTCTACATGTCTTTATGTTGTTCACTTAAATAAATCCTTGCTGAACAAAGGTTTTCAATAAATAAAATATTACTACCTTCTATATAGCACATTAAACCATTATATAATGTACTAATTACGAAAAAACACAACCCATGAAATACAAATGCTGTTTAAAATTTCAATTAAGACACAAATTATCTGTAATTTTCTTAGATCGTATGGTGGATCATTCAGTTTTAAGGCCTGCCGAGGTGCTGTGGCTGTGTGTATGAGTCAGTGTGTGTATGTGTGTGTGTGTCTGTATTTGGGAGTATGAGGTTGGGGGTGACCATAACTGAAACTCACTCTTCGGAAGGAAACCCAGACATTTAACAAACACATTTTATGCTTGGACTCCTTTCTGAGGCCCTCCATTGTCATTTTCACTTTAGACCGGCTCTCGTCAGAAGAAACCTCAATGCTTTGGATGTCTCAGTCGAGGCGGGAGAGCTCAAATGTCCCGTACTGTGTGTTTACACATTATTATGTTTTGATTTCACGACAAGCCCAGTCTAAACCTGTGAATGAGAGGCGTAATAGTTCTGCTTATTTCATCCAATGGTGAAAAAAGCGAGCGCTCTACAGTACGGAGACCAGATGTTTTCACTTGGGCATGTGTTTTGTTTTGTTTTCACGATGTAGCGCCACTGCACTGGCATGTCTCTCTGGCAGCTCCAGATCGCTTCAGCTGCCCGAGCTGCTGTTTCAATCCAATACGCTAATCAGATCAATGGATCCGAAATGTGCCAAAAAACTGCAACACATTAAACGGCCTACTACTGCACTGCATAATTCCAACAGATTTTGTAAGTGAATCAGAACATTTTGCATAAGAAAATATTATGAGTGTACATTTCGCTAACATTAATTTTAGCATATTCGCAGATACGTGACCTCCTAAGTACACCGACATTAAAAGAATTAGCCGTTCATGCATATCGTAATTCCAGGCCTTACGATTATGTCTTGGCTACTTCGCAAGCATCACAGATTAGTCAGGTATGTACCACTGGACTCATAAATAACCTTGCTTTCCTTCAGAAGAATGACAAGTGACGCCAGACAGGCGCGTTCGCTATAGCAGTCGAGAGAAAGAAACCCTTAATTATCCTTTGGCTCGTAGGTCAAATGAAGTCTTAATGATTTGGAATGACAACAGAGGAAGAAAAGTTTCCTCCAACCACTTCCGTCCCCCCATCGATAACCAGCAGACCTCAAGCTCTTGATGGCTTCTCCAGAAGGATACAAAGTCCATTCAACTGTGGTTGCTGTTTGAAATAAAGTGACAAGTTTTTATGAGCTCTGAAACCTCAGAAACTTTCAGCGTCATGCCAAAACTGATCCCGGCAGATCTCTTTCATGGGGCCTCTTATAAAAGAAGGGATGCCTAAACGGATATAATTCCCTTAATTGCTGCCATCATAGGCAACGGATGCTTTAGAGTTATGGGTTCTTTTAGCTGACTTAACAGCCTACACAAATCTTGAATATATATATATATATATATATATATATATATATATATATATATATATATACACACACAAACACACACACACACTCTCATACACACGCACATATATAGGATTTCATGGCAACTGTATTAAATCAACAGTATTTAAATTTAAATACTATACTAATAACAATTATAAAGAAACTTTCCATTTAAAGGGATAGTTCACGATCAAATTACATTTTGGTATGTTTTAGCTTACCTCAAGGACATCCAAGATGTAGGTTTCTTTGTTCCCGCAGGTTTGCATTTTGATATTTTTAGGTCAAACCGTTCTTGTTTGTGACTCACATAATGGAGGTCTATGGTCACCACCTCAAAGAACATGCACAGAGGAGTCCAAATTAAACAATTCCCCATCGTAAGTACACATTGATGAGCTAAGACACGAAACGAGCGGTTTGTGTAAGAAAACGAACAGTATTAATATCGTTTTTACCTCTTGTACACAACCACGTCCAACTGATCTGAGGGCGCATGTGCTTCCTGTTGTGTGCGCGTGCTCAAGCTTAATCTGCGCAATCGCGGAAAATGCCAGAAGTGATCTCTTGCGCATGAACGTCACTTATTGTTTACACTTACTGTCTATGGTTTACACAGAGATTTCGGAAGTGTTACCTTTCACTGTAAAAATATCAAAAAGGGAAATACTGCGGAAAAGAAGACACCTACGTCCTGGATGCCTTTGAGGTAAGCTAAAACTTATCAAAATTTTATTTGAAAGTGAACCATCCCTTTAATAGGCCTATTTTATAATGATTCTAAAATTATTCAAGGAGAAACTTTTTATGAATAAAATCTAATATACTAACATCTTATATCAAGTCTTAATTTCATTTAAAAACTGACATTCTATTAAGATATTTTACATTTTTACATGAAATTCTTTCACAAAGAAAAAAATTATATATAGTATATAGCAATGCATACATACACACACACACACACACACACACATAAATACATTAAAATGTTATTGAAAACAATTATAATTAAGAATTTTTAAGATGTGGTTTAGAAACGTGCTTGGAAAAAGTATATGATTTTAATATATTGCCCAATAATTACACATGTACACATACAAAATAAATGAATGAATTTGTGAAAAATCTTTGAAAAAATAAATGTAGTTAAATGTAAAAAATGTTTTAGAATTTTTTATTATTATTATTGATAATAATAATAAAAATAATAATAATAATAATAAATGTTATTATTATATTTTCATGTGTTTTAATTTCACATTAAAATGCAAAATGTTTAAAATATTCCCCTGGAGTCTCCACTAAGGTTTTTCAATGTTGATTTTGGGATGGCAGTTGGATGCCAAAATCCCGAAGCCAGCATTCGTTGAAAGCATGTTTAGAAATTGGGTGTAGGTTTACAGATTTTTTCTATTTTCTGTCACACTCAATGTTCAACTCCACTTGGCGTCATTCTGAATGGAGCAGAGAGATGGAGAGAATCTCTGTTTGGTTTGTGTGTCAGGATTCAAAGGCAAACAGGAAATGCAATTACAGTTCATTTGGTCTAGGGACAAGGCCCAATTTCACAGCAATTTCTGCGAGACACCATCTGGTAAGTAGTCCTAATGAGGACTTTCATCTCTCTTTCGCACAGTGTAAAGCACCCTTTTGCGGTTTCATTCCACTGGAATTCAATACCCCTAATATTCTACGAGCTGTTTATACTGTACACTCTCAGTGTGGACACATACGAGGACCTGGAACAAGCCGAGGCCTGTGTTTGTAGAACGCCAGCATTAATGAACGGCCAACCAGGATTCAGTTACTATTTGACATTTTTGGGGGCAAAGGTTTCCTATTAGTACAGGCTGGAGCTAAAATATACATTATTTTCATAACCTGGGTGGCAAATTAAAGATTATGTGTAGCTGGTTAAACATAAAATATAAATTCAACATGTCCGAGAGTCCTTCCAGTGAAACACACAAAATTTAATATAGTAAATGAAATTTGTTTACTGTAATCCTAATAAATTTATGTTTAGGATTACAGCAATTAAACATAACATTTAATCTTTTATACCTGGTATACATATATATATCTCACAATTCTGACCTTTTCTTGCAATTTTCTCGCAACTGCAAGTTTACTTCACAATTCTTATTAAAAAAATTATAATTAATAACTGCAAAGAAATAAACATGCATTAAAAATCTGAATTGTGAGGGGGAAACGTCGCAATTCTGAGAACTGAATTGTGCAATTGTCACAATTCTTGCAATTCTGACTTTATTTCTCATAATTGCAATTTGTCGCGCAGTTCTGTCTTTATAACATGCAACAGCAAGATTATATCTAGCAACTTTGAGAAAAAAAGTAAGAATTTATCATTTTTGCCATGCAATTCTGAGTAAAGAATTCTGAGATGTTAACATAAAAAAAAAAAACAGAAATGTCAGAAAAAGTTGCGATGACCTTTTTGATTTTTATTCAGTGGTGGAAAAGCTTCTATAATATTGAAATTAAAAACTCACCTTGACTTTCTTTCATGGGACACAAATTAAAATATCTTGCATAATATACATGCTCCCCCCCCCCACATAACAAAAGGACTAAAAAATACATCCTACATATTGGTTTATTTTGTATTTCTAATATATTCTAGCTTGACAGCCCAGGTCACAATGTTTTTATTGTATATACACGAGCAGAGAATGTTATTCTAAAACATCTTATTTTGTGTTCCACCGGAGGAAAGTAAGTCAAATGGGATTGATGAAAGGATGAAAAGATGACAGAATTTTGGGGTAAATTATTCCTCATCCAATTTTAAATCGTCTATGACATGAAGCATGATATGGCTGGAAATATATACATTAAACAAACTAAACATTAGACCTCATCAGTTTGTGATTTAACATTTTCCTCCAGCTTTAAACTCCTTAGCAGTCATGGTTGTCCCTGGCAAGAGCTTATAAAACCCATATCATCTGTAATTTAATTGCTGAAACACCCACAATTAGTGGGGTAAGTTGTATTACATAGTCGTGGAGACTGTTTTTTCGGTCATCCAAGCCCTTTGCTACCCGTGCCAAGACACTGAGGCCAGTGGCACTTTTGCTGGACCACCCAAACGCCAAGGAGGAAAAACCAACAAGAGTTTAAGCCACAGACTTAGCATAATCTCAGCCTCCTCTTAAAAAACTTTGACAAAGGACTGTTCCCCCTTCATTAACTCCCAGGCATATGCTGATTGAAGGTTTCAGTTTTCCATGACTGGACAGTTTTGCAATAGAGTTCATAAGTGAAGCAGCTGCCCAGAGCTGCCACTTCAGTCTATGAATGAGTAGTAGCCTTTGGCGTACACTTCAAACATGAAAACAGGCTTCAAGAACACATTACTAAAACGAAAACCCCTGTGCCAAAGAATGATGTTTTAAACCATTCATCTTACTGAGAATTATTTTATTACTATTATTTGTTCTGAGACGGAATGATCAAGTATTCATGTTTTGACCCAATACGCAGTGGGTCAAGAATCTCTGCTCTATATAAGAGATGCAGTATACTGGATTATCATAGGGAACCTTGAAAAAACTTGAATAGAGTGAGCTTTTGCACATTTTAGACTCTTTTTCCATCTTATCATTGTGCAATACTGCTCCCTTCTGGTAGAGACTCTAAAGGTCCTTTAAGAAAACAAAAATCTGAAAGAAAGAAAGAAAGAAAGAAAGAAAGAAAGAAAGAAAGAAAGAAAAAATTGGTGAAGTAAAAATTTCCCCTTAATGTTGTTAATTTTAATAACAGTTTGTAGAAACAAAATTAAGACTTAATGGAATATTTGTACTATTAAACAATAATTGCACTGTGCACTCAAAGACCCAATTTGTGGTATAACATTTTCAAAGAAGTGATTGTTCTTCACAGTCTGTACAGTAATTATGAGATTATAAATCAGTGTATAACTCCACACTAGACTCTTGATTTAACATTGTTTTTGGGTTAAACACTGTAATTCATCTTGGAGTACACTATTATTCACCTCTGTGGCAAATAATACCTTGAAAGATTCATGCGATTTGCACAAAATGCATTTGTTATTCAATGCTTTTTGTGTAAGACTGTGGGCTGATGCATTTTTAACATTACGTTTTTTTTATTAACTGAAGGCATTAATCTATAGACAGCTTCAATTAAATGAACAGCATTCTTTTTTATGGTTCTTCATGATTAATACATGAACATAATTTAAAGACTTAACGTGTCCATTAAGTATGCAGCAAAATGAATGTTCTAATTTGAGAAGTAAGGAATCATTTATGAAACTGGTCAAACTTTATACTATATTAAAATGAAATATGCATGCAACAGATAAAATAGCTTGTGTAGTTAAAGCATCCACCAGCAGGGGACATACTAACCATCCAAACCCGGACCCCTTGTTCAATACCAGGTACGCTGCTGTTTAGTCACTAGGTGTTTACTGTATTTATTAGGTACTTTAGACTAGTTCATCTGTTGTTTGTGACTCTTTAGTCCCCCGTCTCATCTCAGTGTACGTGAAACTAACAGGACACCTCTCTCCTCTGACAGATTGTAAATCGGACTGACAGCATAAGACTCTTACAGCTGAGCTCTGCCTGGCCTCATACACATTATGAAAGACATCTACAACACACACACAGCTCTGGCATATTTACAAAAATAGCTCTGCGGGTTTGCATAAAACTTAATGTCACCTTAAAGGTTTCCTCTGTGTGGTTCATCTAAATGATTCTCAGCAGTCTAAGATGCACTTTTTGGATCTTGTTAAATTAATCAATAGATATTCTAGTTTAAAATGAAAGTGGGCTGATTTGTTTATGAGACTGGAAGGGAACAATTCTAAATAATTTAAGAAACATCTCTGAAGGAAAACGCTAGAAAAATCCAATAGAAGAGAGAATGCATGAAAACTAAGTGCACTATACTGCTCAAAAGTTTGAAATAATTATGTTTCGTGTGGACACGCATTTATTATTATTTTAAACGTGCATCTATAAGAATGTATTTTTAAATGACATGTATTCCTGTGATGCAAAGCGGAGTTTCCAGCATCATTGCTACTGTCTTCAGTGTCACACGATCCTTCAGAAATCATTTTAATATGCTGATTTTGTGCTGAAGAAACATTTATCATCTCAAGAGAGACTCCTTAATTATCCAAACATTTGAAAGGTGGAGTTACTGATTAACTTTCATATTAAAATGATTAGTAAATTGTGAAGAAGAATGAACAAACACCTCAAGAACCTAATATTGTGTTCTTAACATCGCACCATGTTTAAAGCTGATGGCATTTGAAGTACAACCACGCTTAAAGAAACTGAAGGTTGTGACAACGAGATCCAAATGGCCTCCAGAGCTGCCATGTGCTCACTCTGTAATTAAATACATTTCCTAGAATCTGTTTAACATCAGTTAATCCGTTTCGGTGTTGTGCTGAACTAAGTCACTAATGCATCTACAATTAAAGGCCAAAAGCCTCTGGAAAGTCCCTGAACACATCTGTTATTGATCGCAGGCGATGGAAAATTGTGTACTGGTTCAAAAAGACCAATCCAATCAATCAACCGGGGCTGCTGAGAAAACACTTTATGCTCAAGAACAATAAAAGCAAATCCTTAAGCAACTGAGGTTTGTTTACAGCAGTGCATGCTGGGTAAAATAATGCTTTTTGAAGACAATTGCTAAGTCCCAATTCAAACAGCAAAGCATATAGTTTTTACATATTTTTAGGGTATAGTATGAGGCAAATTGGGATGCAGCAAATGTCATTGAAAACCTGAACCTTTTATTCAATGTTATGCAAAGCCACAGAAAAACATCTTTAGGAAGCAAGTCATTTGCATGCACTCAAAACCACAGTCCAGGAAAGAATACAATTCATATTCATGATTCATAGCCTTGCAAATGTGCTTTAACTGAGCTAATTTTGTTTACTGTTATTATGTAAAACAGTAAAGCAAGATCAATTATGAAACAGGTTTAAAATAAGAAAATAAAATTGTCATCAAACCATCCAAATGCATTACATAACATGTCATACATTTCAAGCATGAAATAAACTGCTGTTCATTGCATTCTTTTATATGGTCTCAATGAAGGGCATGCTGATAACATACACATAATGATCAATGACACAGGGCTCCAGACCAACATTTGAGAGCGGGACCTGCACCACTAATTTCTACTGATGGTGGCACCAGGAGCAGATTTGGTAGTGCTGGGCGTATTAAAATATAGATCATTTAAATCACAAAACTACTATTGTTTTGCATTAATAAGTGCAGTTACTAATAATATTACATTTTCATTTCTTGTTTATATTATTTTTTTATTATTGTTTATACAGATTTGACAGTAAAGCACTATGCTTGAGTTAAGATGGATACAAAATGTACTTTTATTAACAACAGTAATAGGTGAAAAATGGAAAAATGTATATTAAAAAAAATAATATATTCAATTCTTATTAAATGTACCATTTTTCTTCTAGTATATGGAACTGACCAACTTCATTGATTATGTGTGATTTAGTAGCAAATTGAAGAAAAGTTAGTTTCAAGGCACTTTGTGACTTTTCTTACTTTCTCACAAAAAAAAAGAAAAAAAAAAGTGTAAAATTCTGACAAAATCATTTCAATCAAAAAACATTTCTTGATGATTTGATATTTTATTATAGTGATTAATGAGGGCTCCACAGTCCGGAGCACTGTTGACACTAAATTCATGTTCAAAATTTAACATAACCTTATTGGGGGTTAAAGGTTTATTTGTGCAGGGTTAAAGGGTTTATCCAAACCCTTTGTGGTTTAATGCACACATTCAAAGACTAATAAATACTTATTACTACACATGGCCACCGATCGATTCACTCTGATTATTATTTGTTAAGAAATTTGTAAATAAATGTGATCTTATAAGTCTTTGTAATTATTCAATTGCATTAGACTACAAACACATCAGCAATGTAAAATTCTGAAAAATGCTTTAACTAAGCTGACCTTTGAGCTGGCAATTTCTGCAGTGGAAATAGCCTAATATTACACAATAAAGAGTTTTTCTTTACTTTATGTTGTGTGAGAGGTCACAAGCCTGCTCTCAATTTTCAATTAGAATGGTTTGTGAAGATTTTTCTAAACCATTAGTAGCATCCACAACCTTTAATCAAAATTTGTTACTATTCATTCATTCATAGCAGTCTAAAAGGACTTTTTTGTAAGAAACGAACAGTGAAATAGGAAAGCGAAGGCTGAAAATCCATTCAGCCGTTCAGTAGTTTGCTTTTAACGCTAGTGCTATAGGTGACGCATGATCTGAAAGACTCGGGAGAAACTGAAGTTGCATGGTTTGAATGATATAAAAGATAAAAATATATATATTATCCCACATTAGATTCCCAACATTTCCCATGAGTTCCACCCACCAACAGCTGCTATAGCATAGACATCTAAAAGGACAAGAATGGAGAGCAAATGAATAATGGAAACAATCTCTGAAAAATATTTGCCCTATCCTTTTGAATCTTCTACATGAATGTATATTTTTGTTTGTCTCAGTGGTACTTTGTAATGGGCTTTACTTCTGATTCCTGAATGTTTCTAGGTAGAATGGAACTGAAATAATTGCATCCTCTGATAGCATCATCTATTTGCACACACTGCCATGACTTTCTTTCATGCATGAAACACAAAGCAAGATGCTCACTGTGCACATAATTATGATGTTCTTTTCCATACAACAGCATTATATAGCGAGCTGAGCTCAAAAAAGGACAAAAACACACAATAAAAACACATCATAAAAATTGCTACATAATACACTTAATTGCATTGACTTTAAATCTTAAAAGTATTCAAAACAGTACTAGCAGATAACATAATATTCATTTAACAAAAGCCCACCTAAGTGGACTTAAACTAGAGGTTGACCGATTGATCGGCCAATTTTTGGCATTTTTTAATTATTTGGCATTGGCCGATTGTAATGCAGATTTTGCTGCTTAATAGGCAGACGCACCAGCGGGGAGCCAAGCATTGTTGCTGAACTCCCTCTGAGGAAGTGTTACCATGTCCGGCTACTTTTACACTGTTGCCTCCGCAGGATGATCTTTGTGGCCGTAGGTTAAAGTGACCCCAATAACTTGATATTTAGCCCCTGCAATGTGACTTTTACCAGAGGAAACCACCAAAGAATATGTATTTTACCCCCTCGGAACACGATTTTTACCGGGAGAACAGCCATGAAAAGCCATTGGGCTAGTTTTGAGTAGCAATTGTTCACACGCAGCTTCAACTAATGGCAGGGCAAAACAGCCCGTTTCGAAAGCGTAATTACCTTTTACCCTACTAGAAAAGTTATCATATTCATAAGTGCAACAAGTCTTTTGCATATGAAAGTAGAAAATTAGTTACTTAACTCTTTTCAGAAGTATGCAAAAGTGCACTACATTTTTACAAGGGATTATCTGACTTGTGTGCTTTGTTTCAAGTCTTTTCATGTATCAATCTTTTTGAGTTTACATACAGTACAGTTCAGTGTTGAGTATGGAATTATAAAAAGAACTTACATGAATATGAATCAGGCTGATATGATTTGTGCTGGCTTAAAGGTCAAGTACAAAGCTAACTGTAAGACCGTTGGTGAGAGCTGAAGAGCCCTTAAAATATTGGTGATGGTTTAATCTTCAATGGAATCGAATACTGCATCCTGATAATGAAGAAAAACAGTGACATTTGCTAGTGATAGAGAGTGCGAAAGATCAATGGTCAGGTAAAAATCTTAAAAGAAAAGTCCAGGACAGGTGCTATAATTCTCACAGCATGGAGCAATAATCCATAATACACGAATTCAAAGGATGTAGGATCATTGGTAGGGCTATATAGACATAATGGAGTAGCATACAAAATCACCCCTGATGCTTCATTTGAATAGAAATTCTGGAATTTAATCATGCAAACCACAAACAGTGATGACTAAAAATTAAATATGCACACTGAATATATAATATGTCCTCAAATAGACTTCGGGAACAGCCGAACAAAAAAAATTGCACACTTGAGTATTTTAGCCTAGCAGCAGCCAACCTTTGCTTCTTAGCATCCAAATTCATTACTTTGTGTTCAATGTATTAAAATGATGCCGAGTTTAATGCACAGTATCTTCTGCAATACCTAACGATTTTATCTGATGCCCGTTTATGATAGGTTTGCAACAGTGACAGTGTAACACATTCTAGAACTCGATCTTGACACATTTTGTCTGGTATATCTTGCTATAATGAAGCTCCAGGAACCTACAGAAGCTATATGAAATGAGGAGAACAGTTTGACGCTATACAGGCTGTCACGTTGACACACCAGTGTCAGTTGTAATCCTAATCAAACGGATGGTTCGCGATGATTCCTGTGCAAGCTGAAGTCAGCACACGGCTGAATAGTTTGTGTAAGTCGTCCGTGTATGAAGAGGGATTACTCTGAATGAAAAAGGTGGGGGGAAATTATGTGCCTGGTGCAAATGATTATGATTACAGGATGTCAAACTGGAGTGTTTTATTTCCTGAGAAAGTGGAGGTGGCATTTGCAGTCAATTCAGACGGAGGAGCAGGAATGGATCGCTACACCTCTAAACTGTCTCCTGCTGTTGATTATGGTGCTGGAGTGTTCTTGTTGGTGGTTGGTAAGTACTGTTTTTTCACACTGCTATTGAAAAATACAAGCAAGGTTTTAAATTTTCTACATTAATGACAACCCTCTGAATTATACCTAGGAAGTCATGTCGAGTGTCTGAAGAGTGATAAAAAGATTCATAACCTTCTTCCAGGTTCTGTTTAAATGGGAATGATTGTCACTGTGAAATATATAATATGAAGTATCCACATTCTCAGATTTGATAAATGCATTTAGTTTAAATTAGACTTTGAGAAACTGAAACATTCAAACAAAACATATCCATTACATATCCATACATATTTTTCGCATGTTACATTAGATTGTGTACATAAATTATGTGATTTTTATATGCCAGGGATTGGTAGACATTGGCAAACTTATCATTAGACACCATTAATCGCCTTGTCCATCTTGGACCAGCTAATGACCATCACACAAGCTCAAAAGCAGCTTCTTCCATAACTATCATTTTTAGCCAGGTATCTTGAATGTATTAACTAAATGTTACCTATCAACCCTCTCCATTGCGACTAAATCACTAGCATAAGCAACTAAATTTTACTCTGGGTGATTAAATGATGTCTATCGTTAGCCATTGGCTAATAAATTCTTAGATTTCACTCGCTAGTTTGTGTGTTCGAGGCTACTATAAGATTAGCACATTTTAATTTGCTGAACACTGACTGACTCTCTCCATCAAGCGATCTGTACTGTTCAGTTCATCTCAATGGACGCACAGCGCACCTGTATTTGCCAAACTGTAAACTCTTAGTGAAGGCGCACAACTTTTTTTTTTTTTTACAGAAACCCTGAATGGCCAACAATATCTTAAGCATGCTTAATACCATAATATAATGCTTGACTAACTGATTAACAAGCTATGATTTAAGAAGCTGTGCCATTTTACAAAGACAAGCTGATTGGAATCATATATGTGTGTGTGTGTGTGTGTGTGTCTGTAAAACAGTATATCAATCTGGCAAATAAACTGAAAAATATACTAGCCGATGGTGATTGATTATATTGCCAAGGTGTGCAATGAGGGTTGCCTATGATATTAATGAATGCTTGATGAAGCCTTATCTCTGAATGGATTTTATGCTAAAACTGCATCTCATTAGAAACCATACCAACTAGATGCAGAATGCGCAGCTCAATTTATGAAATATCTGGTAATGACATTGGTGACCTAACAGACTAGAAACAAGCAAGCAAAGGTTTCATACAATGTTCAAAAGCCTGCAATCCAGAGTTTTAGTCATCGGTCAGTATAAGCCGCAAGTACAGATTAATCACTCATTAAATTATGTAAAATAATCAATCAAAGCCTCTGTCCCACGTTGCATTCAGATTAACCAGAAGTGCTATATTAAATCTAGATGCAGATTATGTCATTGATTGATGCAGTATATAATGCTTTCCACCATTATTAGTAGCAATGAAATTTCAAAGTCAGAAAGCCATGGTAACAAAAGTCTATTTTATTTTGCAACTGAGACAAGTTACTTCCACATAAACTCAGGTATTTAAGTAGCAGGTGATGAATGCCACTAAAAACACGTTTAATGAATCACTTGTATAATTGGAGATGAACTCAGAATCCAGCACTACTGCATACAAATACAGTCACATCAAGTTCTAAAGAAAGCGCTTCTCATCTTCAAGGCTTCATACGTTCACAGTCACCAGCTCTTTTACATCAGATTTTAAATAGACAGATGTTATGCTCTTTACAACATAAATCAAATATTCTGCAAACGATTCTAAACAGCAGCATTCAAAAAGGTGTTGAACTAGGATATACAATTTGTATTTATGCTAATTCCATGAAAGTTAAGTTTTATCTAGTTTAGAGCATTGTATTTAGTTTTTAGAGTCATTCATACAGCTCTTTTTAAAAAAAAGATGTGACGCAGGTAGTGAAATAGGTAATACATGCAAGAATATGGGAGTTAGCTTCTTTTCAATTGAGCGCAGTGTTTTTAGAAAGGCGCAACTGTCAAACACATTCATATTCATACAGAAAAAACAATGGTAAAGCAGCGCAATCAAATGTAAAAGATTGTATGTCTGATATTTCATGTTTGCATCATGGTGACAGGCTAAAAGCTGTTGTTGTTTTTAAAGAACTGTTATAGTTAATAATAGGGGAAGTTGTAGCCTAATGGTTAGAGAGTCAGACTGGCAATCGAAAGGTTGTGAGTTCGATTCTCGGGCCGGCAGGAATTGTGGGTCGGGGGAGTGCATGTACAGTTCTCTCTCCACCTTCAATACCACAACTTAGGTGCCCTTGAGCAAGGCACAACCCCCAACTGCTCCCCGGGCGCCACAGCATAAATGGCTGCCCACTGCTCCGGGTGTGTGCTCACAGTGTGTGTGTGTGTGTTCACTGCTCTGTGTGTGTGCACTTCGGATGGGTTAAATGCAGAACACAAATTCTGAGTATGGGTCACCATACTTGGCTGAATGTCACGTCACTTTCATAGTCTGCTGGTGTTAAACCTTCAGTCATTATGAATTAGAATTACCTTAACTTTTGCAATTTTCTAACAGAATTTTTATTGTATTATTTCTGAAAACAATTAGTTCAATATGTGAAATATTGTTAAATAAAATACAATATGTAAAAAAGACAAGTTGGTACAATATGTAGTTGTAGTTTAATAAATTATTTGTGTAAAATTTACATGTTGAAAACTTTGTGTGTGACGCACTTGGAATAGAAATGTAGAATTTTCTTTAACTAGAGGAAAGAAAAAGTAACTTGAATCATGTTGTAGTTACATTTTCCAGTTGACTAGTTAAAAATCGTAAAATTCTGGAAAAATTGAGATAATGTGAAAAAGACCTGCTTCCAATAAACTACAGATAAAGCACAGTCTCCAAAGGCTGGCTTTGTCAAACAACAGCCATTTGTTGTTTATATTTTAATTGGAAATTTAATTAGAGAAAAAAAAACAAGCAATTAATTGCTGGCATATCTAGCTCACCAATTTGAGGACATGTTTTATTAGCATTATATAGTGGACCACATTATGCAAAATCATGCCTTTACTTACATTTTTGCACAACTCCATATGGTCTACACAGTATGGCTGCACGATTAATCGAACGCCATTAATCGCGGTTGTCAAGCACATTTAAGCCGGGCATACACTGTGTGATTTCGGCAAGGTACCAACTCACACTGTATGATTAGATCGCATGCGCGATGTAAAACCAAACCTCACGATTATTATGCGCTCACTGTACGGTCTGATCGTCGAGTTGCGATTTGACTGCGCACACTATATGTGGGGGAGTCAACATGTAGGATCCATCAGAACCCGGATGTTTGTGGCGGTTTCAGAATAAACACGCTTTAAAAAAATATATATATATATATATATTGTTAGCTTTTGCTTAAAACAAACAAAAATATCAGTCAATGGGGTAAGAAAAAAAATCTTAATTAAAAAGCTAAACAAGATTATTTTTCTTGCTCCACTGGCAGATATTTTTGCTAGCAAAATACAGATTTTTATTTATTTACTATTATTTATTTTATTTTAGAATTTTTATATATTTACAGAAAACGACAAAAATACTGCTTCATAGCTGTTTCATATTCTTTTAATAGAGCTTCACTGCAATGACAACCTTTCAAGTGAGATCAGATTTGTTGTGTTAAAGCTTGATGCTTTTTTTCCTCCTCTCAGAATCCTTGCTGAACATGCTTTGCCAATAGCAATGTCATTGTCCTCCACTGCCACCGAGAAAAATACATGTTCACGGGTGAAGACGTAATGAGCGCGACACAGTTCAAAGCTGCAGCCACTTGCACTCGGAAAGCGGATGAATCCTGGATAAATCAGACTGATTGATTTACTAGAAACCAGTATTTTATAAGGGCTGGGTAAAAAGAATGATTTTTCGATTAATCGTTTTTTAAAATATGGTCGATTCAAAATCGATTCTCAAAGGCCATGAAATGATTTTTTTTTCCATATTTATTTCCGCAGATACTGAACGTAAGATTAACATTTATCTAATTACAAGTCTTCTCCACTAGATCTCACCCTCTTATTTGCCTTGTGCGATGTTACCAAGGAGCGAGAGGCGAACATGTCATTAATTTATTCGGTGCTTAAAATGGTGGTTTCAGTTGCTTTGTCGACGTTGATGCCACTTTCACATAAAAAGTCAGAGGTATGGAAGCATTTTAGATTTCGCAAGCAAGATGATGATGATTATGTTGTGGACAAGAACAAAGCATTTTTCATCTTGCATTAAAAAATTTTTTATTTATTCAACATAATCGTGTGCATTTGAAAATTAGAGATGGGTTCTGTTTTAATGTACCCAAGTGTCCCTAAAATAAAAGTTTAATATACAGGTTTGTGGCTCTTAATTTCTTTTTATTAATTACCCATTTGTAAACTTATGTTCACTGTTCTTTTTTTAAAATATATTATTTGTATTAAATCTATATTTATTGAGTTGAATCGAGAATCGAGTATAGAAAATCTAATTGAGAATCGAAATCGAATCGATTTGAGAGCCTGTGAATCGAAATCGAATCAATCTGGAACATCTGAATCGATACCCAGCCCTATTGGATCAAAAACTGGATTTCATTTATCGGAGAAATAAAAATTACATGTCATTCTTTTAATTAAATGCCACTTGATTTGATATTGTGATCCAAGGACATTCCTTTTCCGGTGTGGAACATATACATTTTATGGTTTTACATGGACAGACTTTTTAATACATATTATACTTAAGGTTGCTTAAGGTTTTAATTCGCCTCAGGCTCCATGACTGCAGCTGCTTGGAACGGAATAATGTAAAATTGTATATTACTGTACAGATGTCATCTCTCAAAAGACCACTCTTGTTTTTCTTTAACATGTTTCTAAGAACACTGTTGACTGCACAAGAGAATCAGTCAGATATCTTCCCTGCTTTCATACTGCTGTTGGCTAGATTGACATGACATGCCTTGCTGTTCAACCCAGGGTCTGCAAAATTGATCTTTGGGGGGATTTTCATCACGAACAGATGACGTGTATGTTTTTCAGCTGAAGAGTCATGGTGATTGTTTAGATTTTTCACTGGTATTTCCAAGGATTCTTCAGCTTACTAAGATAAACCAAAAACTTTGAAAAAAAATTATATGCATGTACTGTATTTGCTAAAATGCAAGAAATGGATTGACTATACAGAGCACTGAGACTGTACCACCTATAGCCATACAGTCTATTTGCTTACTGCAAATGATTCAAAGGTTGAAACAACAAAGCCTACTAAAACATATATTCATTAAAGTATACATTATTTCAACTTCACCTTCAAACAACGTTTTAGCAACAATAACGGTCAGCGTGGCTGAATAAATTAGATTAACAAGACCTACGTGTTGTCATTAGCAATTTGTCTCTATTATCAAACTCTTCTGAGGCGACAAGAAGATGCAGATGAGAATGAGCCAGGTGATGTCATTACCGCGTGCCACCAACAACAAACGAAATCCCGCACGTTGATAATAGGTCTACTTTATTGATAGTTGCCATATCGTCACCTTGAAACTATTCAGTTCAGGACACATCAATAATTCCAATGGGAAGCTCGTTTGTTTAATTTAGTATCGGAACAGGCCAATGCCTGGGTGACGAATGATAAAAAGACGAATAATTTAATAAAAAATTAATTTGCGGTACAACAGTTAACCAGCACCGACTCAACACACAAATATACATCTGAAGTCAAAACCCTACAGATTATGTAGGCAGGCATTGAAAAGAATAAATAAAAATATGTGACAACCTTACCTCATGATGCTCTTGGTGGAATGTATACAGGAGCTGCGTTAGGAAGGGGGCTGGAGCCCCGAATGTTTTCAGTAAAGCCCCGAATGTTTTTATTACTACCATGCCATCAATGAGTTTTCATGCCCAATAAAGTAATTTATATTAGAATTTAAATAAATGAATAAATATCTCTCGACTCCACGTCCACAGTGTCTGTAAATTTACCCAAGTAAGTTACACGTTGTCATTCACACCCGACGAAAACCGCCCACTGTGTCTAGTGCTTCTGACTGACATGTAAACTGGCCAACCATCGATGATCGTCTGTACGATCCAGCCAATGAAATGAGCAGGTGGTTTGTTGGCGTGTAGTATTTTACTAGATCAATTTATTTGAAAATTAAAATGGATATTGCAAAATTCATCTTTTTCTTCTTCAAAAAAGGAAGTAACCCCCCCAGCCAAAACACTTGAACGCCAAGATACAACAGCTTCAGGTATCTGTAACTTTTAATCTTATTATATTTCTTTTTCGGTTTTAAATTGTGTCTGATTTAATGTTACATTTTGAACATCTAACAGTTAACGGTTGCGCAGCACAGTCTTTAGGACACACACACACCGCTACGAACTCCCGAGCTGATTCAAATGATTTGCGACCCCAAACTGATCAAGTGATTCGCGATCTCGCTACGAACTCCCGAACTGACTCAAATGATTCGCGATCCCGCTACGAACTCCCGAACTGACTCAAATGATTCGCGATCCCGCTACGAACTCCCGAACTGACTCAAATGATTCGCGATCCCCAAATTGACTCAAATGATTCGCGATCCCGCTACGAACTCCCGAACTGATTCAAATAATTCGCGATCCCCAAATTGACTAAAATGATTCGCGATCTCGCTCCGAACTCCCGAACTGACTCAAATGATTCGCGATCCCGCTACGAACTCCCGAACTGACTCAAATGATTCGCGAATCCGCTACGAACTCCCGAACTGACTCAAATGATATGCAATCCCAATAATACACATAATGCTATAAAAGTGTGCACATCCAGAGAAATAAACAGCAGATGTTCATGTTAACAACTTCTTTAACTTGAGCAAACGCTGCTAATACATATAAATTTGTTAATAAAGTAAATAAAACGAAAACATGAATGTTTTAATGCTACTGAATAAAAATAAACTATCCACTCGAAAGTCTCTGCTCATCATGACAGCACCTGGATCAGTGAGCTGCGTCTAGGGCTGATGACGTCATTTCCATGGAGGCATGTTGTACACGCCCCCGTCCATTGACTCCGCCCCCACGTCAAAACAGTGACACAGAGACGTGCAGAAAAGTGAAGGGCAAAGGAAAAATGGCTTCGCAAGCTCAAACTAGACTGACACGCAAAATAAAAGCAGCGTTGCAAATAAATTAATAGATATGACCATGGAAAATATGTATTGCAAAATCATTGCTTTCGCGCTGTTTCATTTGTTTTGCAATTCTTAATTTTTGTTTGCATAAAGCAAATGTATTTTCCTCAATACTTTAAATAAAATGTTTTAAATTTGTTTTTGTTTGTATTGTTTTTGTATATTTTAAACAAGGTAAATCTTTCTGATTTATTCAAATAAAAAAGTCACATACATGGATTTTTCTGGGCTAAGCCCCGGATCTCCACTCACCCTAGAACCACCCCTGAATGTATATATATCTTAATCAGAAATCCATAAAATATTGCATAATCCTAGATGAAAAAAGAAACTCCCAAGTAGATGAAGTGTGATTACCATAACCTTGAAAAAACAAAGCTGTATTCATACCGTCAAATGATTCAAAGTTGGCTTTAATTCCATAAAATAACAACTTTAATATTACTATATAAAAATATATAATCGGAGTGCTACAAACGCTTGGAGTTTGTTTAGGCCTAACGTTGATCCTGTCTCTTTGAGAGGAATCGCTTGTTTCCCTAAGAAGTCACTAACATAAAAAATTGAAATATATACATTTCAATATACTTTTCATGCATAATTTTTAACATTATTTTTGGGCGCTGATCTTTATGTTGTGTTGAATTTACATCTACCTGTACAGACCTGCGTAATGCACGAGCCTCCAAACGTAAGCACGCTGCACGCGAAGTCCTGCGTTTACTGTGTGTGTGTGTATCAACATTTTCGATTACGAATATCGAATAAGCCAATTTGCAGATGACACAGTAATATTTTTAAAAGATAAATCTTTAATTAGAAAAGCCCTAGATATAATATCAATTTTTTTCCAAAGCTTCAGGATTATGTCTAAACCTGAAAAAATGTGAAATATATGTCTTCATCCATGTGCTGAGACAAATATAGACTCCATACCTGTCAAAACTGAACTAAAATACCTAGGATTAATAATGTCTAAAGATAGAAATAAGAGAGAACAACTAAACATTGAAGGGAAAATAGAGAGTATGAAAAAATCTCTTAATCATTGGCTCATGAGAGATCTCTCTATTCTTGGTAGAATCTTACTAACAAAAGCAGAAGGTTTATCAAAATTAGTATATCCTTGTCAATCTCTTTATGTCCCCCCTCAAATGATTTAAAAGGTAAATTCAATCATTTTTAATTTCATATGGAAAAATAAGACACACTACCTTAAAAAGTCTGTGATGGTTAAAGACTATAAACATGGTGGGCTGAAAGCTGCTGACTTTGAATCCATGATAGGTGTATTAAAGTTAAACTGGGTTAAAGCTTATTTGACACAATCAAATTCCATATGGTTCCACATACCAAAATATATTTTCCAAAATGTTGGTGGATTAGAATTTTTGTTAAGGTGTGACTTTGAAATAACTAAACTTCCAATCAAACTGTCTGACTTCCATAAACAGATACTGCTCTACTGGAAAATGATGTTCACTCACAACCTCACACCGCAGTTCCACCTTGTGGAATAATAGAACCATATTAATTAACAGAAAGACACTATTTAAAAAAGAATGGGATGGTAAAAATGTTCTATACGTTACGGACTTGATGGATAAAAATGGCAGTCTGTTGCAGTTTAATTCCTTTGTCAATAAGTTTAATTTGAAATGCTCTTATAGAGAATTTAACCAAATCAGTAGAGCTATTCCACTTGCCTTAAAATTCATGATTAAAAGTATCCTCACAAATTCAAATGGGACTGTTAAACTTCCTGAATTAAAAATTGGTGAATTGGAATTTGGAGAAAGAAAATGTAATAACAAAATACTTGGAAGTGTGTTTGAAGAAAAATTATTCTATGATATCAAAAAGCCAACAAAAATAAAGATAACAGATAATCAAGTTACATTAACAAAGACTAGTTGTAGCTATCTTAAATGGCCAATTTTACCCAAGGTAAAAGAAATTCAGTTCAAATTAATAAATAATATTTATCCTGCTGCTGAAACCCTAAGGAAAAGGTTTAATTTTGAAGTTAATCGGTGTGTTTTTTGTATGACAGAACACGAAACAATTGAACACCTTTTTTTCTCTTGTTCAGTCACAATGGGGTTTTGGAAGGATGTTTATCGATGGTTAAATATTGGGATCAATAACTCTTCGTTTAACAAATTTCAAGTGATGATATATATGGATGGTATGTCAAAAAAGGTATCTAAAATGGTGAACATTATTTTCATGATGGGAAAGTATCATATAAACAAAAATAAGTGGAATAACAGCAAGCCCAACATAAACTGTTTTAAGAACGAAATTAAAAATTATATAGCATCTCTAAAGGTGTTATCGGAAGAAAACCAGTCCATAAACGAGTTATATGAAACAATGTCAGAGTCTCTTGCTCTTTGAGTTTACAGTCCTATGTTCTTAAACACGCTTGAAGCATTTATGTTGTTTTGTCAGCCCCTGTAATTATTTTTTATTTTATTTTTATTTGTATTTTTTATTTTTCTTACTTGATATGATGTGAGTTTGTACTGTTTTAAATGCGAGCACATCTTTATTTATTTTCTCCTCAAACGAGTTCTTGATGTAAATTTAAGTTCAAGTTTGTATGACATATTGTACTATTTGAAAAATATTGTACTATCTGTGTGTGTGTGTGTGTGTGCGCGCGCTGCTTAAATAATTGCTTGGAGATCAATTTGCTTTTTTTATTTTCTGCGAATTTTTTACCAATAATTAAAATAAAATGATTTAATTTTATTTAAAGTTGGACAATTAAAATAATTGACATCATCAACAACAACAACAAAAATATAAATTTTGCCATTTAAAATTGAATTTTTTTGGTATTTAACAGGCAGCCAAATATAACAAGTGCCATAAACATTTATTCTACTTTGGCTGGATTAATGTGATATTATATTATCTGTATTTCAGTACAGGTGAAGATACAGTACAATGTTACAAGTCTCTAAAATCATAATTGAAACACAATCTTGCTATTTACTTCATTGATCAGGAATAAGATTTATTTTTTTTTTTTAATTTTCAGCCATTCTCTCCATCCTGGGCAATGCAGCCGTCCTTGTAACAGCTGCCTGGCGTCACAGCGTTCTCAAGGCTCCTGAGCTCCTCACAGTCAATCTGGCTGTCACTGACATTGGTATGGCTCTCAGCATGTACCCGCTCTCAATCGCCTCTGCCTTCAACCATGCCTGGATTGGAGGTGACCCTTCCTGTCTGTACTATGGTCTGATGGGTATGATCTTCAGCGTGGCCAGCATCATGACCCTGGCCGTCATGGGGTTGGTGAGATATCTGGTGACAGGAAACCCTCCAAAATCAGGTGCTGTGCTGATTCCATTAAGGCCTAAATGACATTTAAAAACAGGATTTTAAAATGTAAAAACATTCATTAGTTTATTAATCAGCATTTAATTGAATTTCATTGTTGTTGCATCTAAGAATGTTGGGTTTGGGGTTTTTTGTTTTAATAGTGGAAATGTTCAGTAGCTTTTTTGTAGCCAAGATTTTAAAGTTTGAGTCCATGCCACTTGATTTTCAAAACTAAACCCAGACTAATAAATATTCACTGTAAAAAAAAAAGTGTTGCAACTAGCCCAAATCTCTTCTACAAAATGTATAATTTTATACAAAAAAAAAAAAAAAAAAGATTAGAAATGCAAATGACAATGTAATCACAGTTGTGCAATCAAAATCAGAATGGAGAAATGAAACATCTTTTTGTTTTTCAATGATTCTATTGTTTAATCAAGGAAGCAGGATTATCACAAATGTCAGGAAGCCACAAATAATAACTTTGCCACCACAAATGCCAGGACTCATGGAATCTAATACAATTTTACCAAACCCATAACTGCTAATTTCTTTTTTCGCAAAACACAAAGAACATCTATCCATGAAATCTTTAAATATGCATGAAAAGGTCAAAGGACAATACAGACAAGCATAACAATGGTTCATCTAAAATTTGAGGGATCTATTTACACCCAATTGTTTTCCAATTAGGTAGTTTCAGATTGCTCTGTTTTTCTTTTCATTTTCAATTAGACAGTTTCTCAGTGCCCTGATTTTCTTTTCATTTTCAAATTACCAACCTGTTAATTGCCTTCATGTTGCCTTTCCATTTACAAAGGAACTCTAAATGAGGAAAAATAGGTTATTGGCAGTGGGATTTACTGGAGGATTCTTCAGTTGTCTATTTCTAGACCTCTATATGTTTGATAAAAACTCTGATGAAAAAGCTTTCCCCTTTGAAGAACAGCATTAAATAACTTTTTCTTATCTCTCTGTTCCAGGTAGCAAGTTTCGAAGAAAAACTATCAGTATATTGATCGGTGTGATCTGGCTGTATTCTCTGCTCTGGGCAGTGTTTCCTTTTCTGGGCTGGGGAGGATATGGGGCAGAACCCTACGGTTTGGCCTGCTCTGTGGACTGGACTGGGTACCAGCACTCCTTAAATGGCTCTTCATTCATTATGGCTTTGGCCATCCTGTGCACCCTGATCCCATGTGCAGTCATCCTGTTCTCCTACACTGGCATCGCCTGGAAGCTCCACAAGGCCTATCAGGCCATCAAGAGCAATGATAACCTGCCCAACTCTGGGGCCGTTGAGAGGAAAGTCACCCTGGTAAGGGATATCCAAAATTGTACACAAAAATGTTAAGAGCTTTCTTGAAATTGCCAGGCTCCAATCTGACTGGCCAGCTTTACACAATTTCCGAACACTGGGATGTACTGTACAAGCATTTATAAGACAACTGGAAAACAAAGTCAAGTTTGCAACGATATAAGGTATCATTCATTTCCATAGCATAAATGGTGTGGGACAAGTACACATCAAAATTTAATGGGTTTGTTCAAATGTCCAAATGTCTAAAAAATTATGAGTACTATGCTCACATTTACCATTGTTTAGCAAAATCTAGTAGGCCCTAATTTAAATAGGAAACCATGCAAATTGGTAAATCTAAATGGGGCAAAAATCTGCAAGTTGGTCACAAATTTGCCATAATGGCCAAGACTAACACAAAACAACTCAGTTCGAAAAACTTTTGTGTGAGCTGTTGACAACAGACAATAGACCTCTTTTGTCTGCAAAATTTTGTGAAAACAGCCTTTATATGACCTTTAAGCCCCTTTCACACTGCCATTCCGGCAAATACACGGGTAAAGTGTTCCGGCAATTGTTCCCGGGTCGCTAGATTTTGCACTCTCACACTGCCAGTGATTACCCGGGATATGTGCGTGCTTTCACACACAACCCGTGAAGATCCCTTAACGACACGTGACATCAGGGCGTGACGTGTAATGTACGAATCGAAAACGCTAGGCACGTTATACTTTAACTGAAGCAAGCAGACGATCTCTGCGTCAGCGCGGAAAGTGAGGAACAATCTGATCTCTGCTTCATTACAGTTTGGACATATTTTTTCGTCGCGTCATATTTTTGATCTTCCTTCAAAACAGCCGGTAAAAGAGTCGCGCTATAACGCGCGTCATCACTTCGACACGGCATTAGATCTGGCATTTGTTCACAATGTTCCGGCAATATTCCGGGTCTGACGTACAGTGTGAAAGGGACTTTAGTGAGCATTGCTATCAAATATTTGATTACTGAAGATATCAGGACAACATTTTTATTGCATTCTTTCTTTAAAATGTCCTTCTAGTTGACAGTATGTACACTAAAATTATGGTTATTATATTTTTCAAATGTATTTTAAAGGACAAGTTTGATGTTTCTCAAACAGCTTTGTATTATATGCTGTTTTATAACAAAGTTCGGGAGGAACAGTCGCAGTTCATTAACCTGATTAACACAAGTGGAGACCAATCAGTAATCAACTCATGACAAGGTATAAATGACAGCAGAACCTATCTCTGTTCATTGACCGTTTTCAGCATCCCGGTTCGCGCTGTCTGTCTTCTCATCACAGACCCGATTTTCCTTCCAGCAAGGAGATCCATACCGGGGATTTTTTCAGAAATGCTACTTTTTCTGACACCCATGATCATTAAACACGGCAGTTGAGCACCATCAAACGTCATCGCGACAGTTGCTCTTCTCGCCAAGCCACACGTCGTGGCCAATAGACCGTGCAAGCCGAGCTTACCTCGCTCGACACCACGCTCGATCCGATCAAGACCGGGCTCTCTTTGAGCGCTGGAATCGCAGCTCCAGCAGGCACCCAACCAGCCCGCTCCTCAGTTCCTACTGCAGCAGCAGCAGGCCTCTCTCACTTCCCGCCGCGGCTCAGCCCTTCACCGCGGCTTTTCCGGCCGAGGCGCAGTTTGAGGCCGCCTCCTCTAGCGGCACAGACCGTGCATCATAAATTAATACATTTTCAGGTGAAGATGCTAAATACAGGTTTTCGGCTAGAAAGTAGTGCGGGAGCCGCGTGGAGATTCGATCACATACGCATGTGGAATTTCAGATCCAAATTGAGTCTCGGATGCGTACAAATATTTACACTTCCACGATTAGACCGTGGGCGAACGCCCGACCGGATGTGATGTATTCTAATCAGATCTATCGGTGCGAGGTCAGAATTACCTATATCTTGTTAACTATTATTAAATGTATTTAAATTATAAATATTAGAAATAAAAAGGAAAATAATATATTACAATATATCACAATAATCGTAAGGGGGACCCTGTTAATTTTTACAAGCAGCATCTGAAAACATATTTTTTCTCTGTTATCTCGGTCAGTGTCATGTACTTGTCGAGGTACGGCCACGGCGACTCACTCCTCGGGATTAAATGTTCTCCGACCTCATCCTATGCCATCATTTCATCAAATAATTTTTTGCGTGACTGGCCAAGGAGTGGTACCATCCGGAGCAGAAGGTGGCGGTAATGCATCATAAAGATGATTGGTTGCTATCCACCTTAAACGCGAACAAGAGCGTCACTCACTACTGATCCAGGATCAGCGATATTAGCAGTTGTATTTCCCGATTTGAGTTTGAGCTTCAGAAATGCTTGCGAAATGTAGCTTGTGTGGAAGCTACCGCACTACTTGGTAAAAGTAGCTTCGCTACTGAAAAGCTATTCGATTCAGAAAGTAGCGAAGCTACGACCAAGCTACTGAGAAATGTAGTCAAACTAGCTTCGCTGCTTGTAGCGACACTACTGCCCAACACTGATTATTAATTTTACCATGTTGAACACGTCAAGGTAACAGTTGCTGCACGACCAGTATGCGACAATCGTTTCCAAATGCCGTGTGCTGTGGAAAGGAGGCTTAAAGTTGTTAAATGAGGCTATGACGTAGTCATCATCCACACGGAAATGTCCAAAGATATTACCTGCCTTACCGTGCACGTTTAAACCTCACTGAGGTTTTACAGACATAAGTTTCATTCAATTATTCTGGCAGGACCAATTTATTTAGGGGCATATTTCACCATCTACTGGCGTGATCACTACCCTCGTTTTACCGCAGGACAGCAGTGTGAGTAAAATTCTGTTGTCTTTCTAGGACTGTAATATGAAAAGCATGCAAGTAAATATCTTTAGAATTGCTTGGAAGTGAATAGCACATAACTGCAATTAATGTTATTGCCATAATCATGTCTTGGTATGTTTTACAGACATAATGATATTCATTGTATAATGAAATTCATAGTTTTCAGAAGCCTCTGTTTCCACAGTCTATACTACAACGTGAAACCAGTGTTCCAAATGTATCCATTAGGACTAGTGACGTGTCGTCCATGAACGAATCGTTCTTTTGAACAAATCTTTTAGCTGAACGAATCTTTTAGGTGAACGAATCGCTCATGTTATCCACTGACTCATATTTCTCGTTCAATGAAGTTTCTCCCTCCATAGCAGCGCGGCGCTATAAGCAGCGCATGCGCAGCTCAGTGAACCGGGTAACAACCATTTCATCCTGTCAAAGAATTACTCAACCTCGAGCCGATAGCCTTCGAGTATGAGGTGACAGAGTATGTGATTCGTTGAATGTAGTAACGAATACGCCCTTCAATGAACGAGTTTCATATGAGTCTGAACTAGATCTAGAGATCTTATCGTTCGTGAGTGAAATTACTGAACTGGCACACATGTCATTCGTGAACGAACTGAATGAACGGATACATGTCGTTCGTGAATGAAATGAACTGGCACATAGCTTACCTTGTTCGTGAACGAAATTAGAGTAAACCGGGTTAGTCTGCTACTTAGCATGTCAATCTCGAAAATGCAAAGCGCAGTTATAGGTACAGTACTGTGCACATACGCTCGTTTTGATATTTAGCAACTCCACGTTTAATCCATAGACCGTAAAAGAAAGGTTTAATCCCCGATTTATGGATGTGAATTTATAATATACAAACTGTTTGACCAAACAATTAAAACGCTAATTAGGCAAGAAACCTTGTGCTTTGTTCATCTGAACAACTCAATTAGACTTTATATATTGAATGCGATTACACACACATTTTAATAAAGCCAGATCAGCTTTTGTAACAAGTGAACGCGTTCGTTGACTTAAGACATAATACACTCTTTTTTTTTTTTTTTTTTTCCGCCTGGTGGCACATTTTGCGTAAAACGAAGAAATCCTCACTGGACGAATCTGAATGAATCATTTTGGTGAATGAACTGAAAATGAACGAATCTCTAGAAAGAATCATAATTTCCACCACTAATTAGTGCTGCAACGACGCGTCGACATCATCGTTTACGTCGACTACTAAATACATTGACGCGTGTGAAATGCGTGAACGCGTCACACTGTTTACATCTCGCATAATGGCATACTGCGAATAATAGAATGCAACTTTCTTCACAAACCGAGACCACTGTTATTAAAAGTATGAGAATACTTTAAACAGAGGACAAATAAAATGGCTCTTTGTTCCCTTTGCAAAACCGATATGGTGTACCATGGCAGCACAACTGCGATGAGCGAGCACCTCAGAGAAAACATCTAGGCGCTCTCCGGTGTCTCCATGCAGTTTAACTGGTTACCCTGTGATCTGGTGACCAACTTCCTGGTTCAGGTCTGATATTCTTGCACTGCGGCATTCTGAAAAGTTGAGATATTTTCAACTCGATGCGGTGCGGACGCGCTGAAAAAAAAAAAAAAAATAAATAAAAAAAATAAAAAAAAATAAATAAAAAAAAAAAAAATAATAAAATAAATAAATAAATAAATAAATATATATATTATACATATATTATCTGCTCTGTTTTCCCCCGCATGTCCAGCGAGCACAAGTTTGTCAGCAGACGCAGTAAATATTTATTCGTTTCCACTGCCCGTCCAGCGAGCACCAGTCTCTCAGCGGACGCAGTCAATATTTATCCGTTTCCACTGTCCGTCCAGCGAGCACCAGTCTCTCAGCGGACGCAGTAAATATTCATTCGTTTCCACTGTCCGTCCAGCGAGCACCAGTCTCTCGGCGGACGCAGTAAATATTTATTCGTTTCCACTGCCCGTCCAGCGAGCACCAGTCTCTCAGCGGACGCAGCAAATATTTATTCGTTTCCACTGCCCGTCCAGCGAGCACCAGTCTCTCAGCGGACGCAGCAAATATTTATTCGTTTCCACTGTCCGTCCAGCGAGAACGAGTCTCTCAGCGGACGCAGTAAATATTTATCCGTTTCCACTGTCCGTCCAGCGAGCACCAGTCTCTCAGCGGACGCAGCAAATATTTATCCGTTTCCACTGCCCGTCCAGCGAGCACCAGTCTCTCAGCGGACGCAGCAAATATTTATTCGTTTCCACTGCCCGTCCAGCGAGCACGAGTCTCTCAGCGGACGCAGTAAATATTTATTCGTTTCCACTGCCCGTCCAGCGAGCACCAGTCTCTCAGCGGACGCAGTAAATATTTATTCGTTTCCACTGTCCGTCCAGCGAGCACCAGTCTCTCAGCGGACGCAGTAAATATTTATTCGTTTCCACTGTCCGTCCAGCGAGCACCAGTCTCTCAGCGGACGCAGCAAATATTTATTCGTTTCCACTGCCCGTCCAGCGAGCACCAGTCTCTCAGCGGACGCAGTAAATATTCATTCGTTTCCACTGTCCGTCCAGCGAGCACCAGTCTCTCAGCGGACGCAGTCAATTTTTATCCGTTTCCACTGTCCGTCCAGCGAGCACCAGTCTCTCAGCGGACGCAGTAAATATTTATTCGTTTCCACTGCCCGTCCAGCGAGCACCAGTCTCTCAGCGGACGCAGTCAATTTTTATCCGTTTCCACTGTCCGTCCAGCGAGCACCAGTCTCTCAGCGGACGCAGTAAATATTTATTCGTTTCCACTGCCCGTCCAGCGAGCCTCAGTCTCTCAGCGGACGCAGCAAATATTTATTCGTTTCCACTGTCCGTCCAGCGAGCACCAGTCTCTCAGCGGACGCAGCAAATATTCATTCGTTTCCACTGTCCGTCCAGCGAGCACCAGTCTCTCAGCGGACGCAGTAAATATTCATTCGTTTCCACTGTCCGTCCAGCGAGCACCAGTCTCTCAGCGGACGCAGTAAATATTTATTCGTTCCCACTGCCCGTCCAGCGAGCCTCAGTCTCTCAGCGGACGCAGCAAATATTTATTCGTTTCCACTGTCCGTCCAGCGAGCACCAGTCTCTCAGCGGACGCAGTAAATATTCATTCGTTTCCACTGCCCGTCCAGCGAGCCTCAGTCTCTCAGCGGACGCAGCAAATATTTATTCGTTTCCACTGTCCGTCCAGCGAGCACCAGTCTCTCAGCGGACGCAGTAAATATTCATTCGTTTCCACTGCCCGTCCAGCGAGCACCAGTCTCTCAGCGGACGCAGTAAATATTCATTCGTTTCCACTGTCCGTCCAGCGAGCACCAGTCTCTCAGCGGACGCAGTAAATATTTATTCGTTCCCACTGCCCGTCCAGCGAGCCTCAGTCTCTCAGCGGACGCAGTAAATATTTATTCGTTTCCACTGTCCGTCCAGCGAGCACCAGTCTCTCAGCGGACGCAGTAAATATTGATCCGTTTCCACTGTCCGTCCAGCGAGCACCAGTCTCTCAGCGGACGCAGTAAATATTTATCCGTTTCCACTGTCCGTCCAGCGAGCACCAGTCTCTCAGCGGACGCAGTAAATATTGATCCGTTTCCACTGTCCGTCCAGCGAGCACAAATCTCTCAGCGGACGCAGTAAATATCTATTTTCATTATTATTTTTCTTTCCTCTGTCTGTCCAGCTAGCCTCAGTCTCCCAGCGGACGCAGAAAATACCTATGTCTCTATCAGTCCGCGAGCACTAGTCTCACAGCGGACTCAATAACATCTATTTTTCCTCTGTTTGTCCAGTGGGCCTCAGTCTCCTAGCCTGGTAATACCAGACTCTGTCTACGAAGCAAGTGAAGTAGCAGAGTCTGCAATGGCATAATAGAGAAGTGTTTTCTCTCTCGCTAGGGGGCACTTGTCTGAAGTTTAAAATCATTGGTTACCCGTAAGCCAATCAGATACGTTTAGTTATGACGTATGTTATGCGCCTGTACAGCCGCATCGAAGCACAGACATCATGCATCGAACTCAAATCTATGATTGAACTTCCACTGTAAATCTGTTGTTAAACACTCTTCTTGTTCTGGCTTCAGTTTGAAAAAGAGTTGAATGTTCTCCATAACAAAGCGAATTGCATCCCGTGTCTCGTTTCCCATTTCCGCGGTCGTTTCAGTTTTCGATTTCTCTAACCTACAATTTAAAACTCTGTGCTTAGCATCTACGTCACGGCTCTCAGCCCGCCCTCTGCTCGTTGATTGGCCCGGCTGTTTCCAGACCGGTGGCAAACCGAAAGCTCTGACGCTGTATCAGACTGAGTACAGAAGCGAAATAAAATTGAGCGGAAGTAGGAAGTCTGTCGTAGTCAGGCTATCAGTCTCCCAGCGGACACCGTAAATACCTATTTTTCCTCTGCCTGTCCAGCGAGCACTAGTCTCTCAGCGGACGCAGTATGCATCCATCTCTTCCTGTTCTTCGTCCAGCAAGCCCAGTCTTCCAGCGGACGCAGGGACATAATTCGTCTCCCATATCTGTCCAGCGAGCCTCAGTCTCCCAGCGGATGCAGTAATATCTATTAGATTCCCCTGCCTGTCCAGCGAGCACTAGTCTCCCAGCGGACACAGAAATATCTATTGGTGTCCCATGTCTGTCCAGCGAGCGCTAGTCTCTCAGCGGACGCAGTAAATACCTATTCATTTCCTCTACCCGTCCAGCGAGCCTCAGTCTCCCAGTGGACGCAGGAATATAATTTGTTTCCTCTATCTGTCCAGCGAGCCTCAGCCTCCCAGAGGACACATTACGCATCTAGTCAATATATCATTACACCTCGCAGGCAGACGGTGGAGCTTGTCTTCCCGACATCGTAACCGCTTCTTCCTCAACTATTAACCAACAGGACCTGCCTGCTCCTCTACTTCTGCCAGAGGCATTGCGAGATCTCCTGGTCAACGACCATACTTCTAAAAACGTCAGCCCGCCAAATCTCTGCGTTTTGGGGGGTTCGTAGTCCGGCGGCTGTCCTTTTGCTCTCTTGTTTTGGGGGGAGTACTCTGGGTTCGGGCCACTTCCCGAGCTCGGAGCCCTCCACCCGGACAGCACGCCAAATACGCATAAACTTACGGTATTAATATACGTAGATGTGAACTCGTGAAATGCTGTTTTATAACAAAGTTCGGGAGGAACAGTCGCAGTTCATTAACCTGATTAACACAAGTGGAGACCAATCAGTAATCAACTCATGACAAGGTATAAATGACAGCAGAACCTATCTCTGTTCATTGACCGTTTTCAGCATCCCTCCTCCACCCCATTTCTCCTCACTTATAGATCCATCTACTCTTACCACAACCGGGGGGAGTACTCTGGGTTCGGGCCACTTCCCGAGCTCGGAGCCCTCCACCCGGACAGCACGCCAAATACGCATAAACTTACGGTATTAATATACGTAGATGTGAACTCGTGAATACAGTGTCGCGGTATAATATGTAAATGAACATTTGTTTTTCTCCAGGCAATATGCAGAAAGACAAAACAAAGCTGGTTGAATATCAGCAAACTTGCTTTTTAAGTTTTTAACGTCATGCAGGGTCACAGTATGTGCAGACCCCGGAGCGTTCACACATCTGCAGGAAGCTTAACAGTTTTTCCTGCTACAGTGACAGACACCGATTCACACCCCAGCTTCACCCTCTGCCCAAAACAGTTTTTTTTTTTTTTTTAAATCAAAAATGTTAAACCTAAAACAACATTATTTTTCTGTTTGGAGTCCAGATTATAGAAGTGAGTTAAATGGGTAAAGGTCAAGCAGCATCCAGTCCTTAAAGGTCATTATTGAATGTAAAGGACTTCCAAGAAATAGCCTTGTCCTTTTCCAGGCATTTGCCTCTAAAGCTTAATTTGCCTCTAAGGCTTAATAGTGTATTGTCAGGTCTTTTCCTCCTGAAGCTCAGATCAAAATGGTAATATGAAGCACAGCCTATGTTGTTCATAAGCCTTAATTATTAATTCGTTCATGTAGAGCCATCACTTTAAATTAATGTATTATTGCCCTTTCCCCCATGCTACAACAGCAGTAGCATGTCCAACATGAATCTCTTTTAAAGGAAAAGTTCACGCAAAAGGTTTCTGAAATGTACTCACCCTCAGGCCATCTAAGATGTAGATGAGTTTGTTTCTTCGTCATAACAGATTTTAAGAAATGAGGCATTATATCACTTGCTCACCAGTGGATCCTCTGCAGTGAATGGGTGCCGTCAGAATGAGAGTTTTAACTGCTGATAAAAACATCAGAATGATCCACGAGCAATCCACACACCAGCAATGCAGATAGAGGACTCACGTTTTGGAAACTTCACAAGACATTAATTGATGGACTGGAGTGGTGTGGATTTGTTGTGATATTTTTATTAGATGTTTGATCTGTCACCCATTTTTATTCTGTTCCGATGAAGAAACAAACTCATCTAAATCTTAGATGCAATTTTGTATGCAAATGTACATTTTTTGGGTGGAATATTCCTTTTACTGCTTTCTGCTTTTAATTTTTTCTTGTGCGTTTCAGATGGGCATCCTGATCAGTGCCGGCTTTATTGTATCCTGGACGCCCTACGTGTTCATCAGTCTCTGGACCATGTTTCACTCTGATGGCAAAGACAGCGTGGCACCCATTGTCAGCTTGCTACCCTGCCTCTTTGCAAAATGCTCAACGGTCTACAATCCCTTGGTCTACTATGTTTTCCGCAAATCCTTCCGCAGAGAGCTTCGGCAAATCCGGATGTATTGTTGCTGGGGTGCTGTGAACAAAATGACACTCTGTATAGGAGCAGAAAGCTCAGAGGATACTAGCAGGGCACAAGAGACAGCAGAAGAGTGAACACACACTCAATAAAAAGACAAAGGTTGCCGGATGTTTTGCAATATGGAAACTCTTGGACTTGGTGTGCTATGGCATTTTCAAGAGCATCAAGCCTGTCTCTGAAGCCCACCGAAGTGCACTACTGCATGAACATGGGACACGGAATGGACATTTTTGGAAACATTTCATAAAGATTCATCTTTGGATGCCAGTGAAACATGCAGCAATTTAGCTTCAGATATTCACTGTCCCAGTCAAATGCTGCCTGTTTGAGAAATATCTTATTCTTCTCTCCTTTTACCTCATCTTTTACTGCTGCCTAACCTTTTTGCTTTTGGCAGATTATTGGGAGATCAGAGCTACTGTAATCTTTATAAAAGATAAATGCTTTATAAGAAGATAGAATGGTTGTTTGATTGATTTATCAATCACAAGGAATGTTTTTTTTTGTGTGTATGTTTCAATAATTTTGTCTTATGTCGATTTCAGTTTGCCATTGAACCTTATTTTTCATTGATCATTTCTCACACTGACTGTTTCTTGTATGTTCCTCCTTCGTTCTTTATTCTGCAATAACAATTGTGAATCTTTCTTTAATAGTATGCACATGTAATGCATCCAAAGCTGTAATTATTGGTGAAAAGGGCTGATCATCAGGTGAGGTACACAGATTGAAAGATGGCTGTTAATGCATGACTCCTTCAAGACAAACACCCCATTGAGACTTTGATCAAAAAGTCACACTCACTTAGTCAAGCTATAGGGCACAGATGCTAAACTTGTTGTTAGACAGAATTCTTCAAAAACAAATAAATCCACATTAGGTGTTCCTAAACTACAGTATGATCCCTTTTAATACAGGCTTGGAAATATTTAATCATTTCATTGTTTGTGCTACTTTGCAATTGCCTTTTATGTACAAGTATATGTCATTGTTTTAGTATCACCCAGTCACAAATATAAAAAAATAAAAATGACATTTAGAAAACTTTTGGTCGTTGGCTCTTCCCCAACCATAACTTTTGAAAGCACCACTGCAGAGTAACTCTCTGTGGGATTTCCGAGTTGTCGGCAGGAGTGTCTTATTGAATTAGGGAGCAGATAAAAGTGAAAAGGGCTGACCAGGACCCATAGGACACACATCCCAGCAGCCTTACTTTACGATCTTCAGAGAAGCACAAATGGACACTCTGAGAAGTGCACTCTGGATGTAGGTTAATGTCTGGGCATATAATTTTGCTCAGTTTCCTGAAAGTTTAAAGTGTCTGGTAGGTCAAAGCAATACTTCGCTAAGGAACAGACAGTGACGTCATCAGTAAGCAGAAAGATATCAGTTTGTTCATTCCCTGCCAAACTTCATTTCAAATCTATTACTGCCATCGGCAATTCAAATGTTGTTCCAAACCTGTTTGACTTTCCCTGTTATGACTATGTATAAAACCCCAAATGTTTTATGACAAAGACAAAAGATGTGGATCCAAGAACATGGCTTGCTTTCATGAGTCATATTCATCATTTAACATTCTTTTCTTCCACTGTTAGCCACCACTCATCAAAAGAGAATAGTGAGAATTTCACAGATCCTCTGTCCTTTATGGAGAGCTCAATTTACAGAGATCTGCATCTTCTACAGATGAAAGCTCAAAGAGAATAGAAAGACAGACCTCCTCCAGAAACCCCACTGACGATGAGCATCAGACAGACTTAGAAGTGAAAGGGGAAATGTGTGTCATTTCTCTGAAACTAGCGTCACCAATCAGAATTACAGGAATAAGTGTTGTGCCACATCAGCCATTGGTTAAGCCATTTATCCCGAGTGCAACCATTACAGCACATGTTCCAATCCACATTGTATTCATACAGTGATAAATACAGCATAGCCAATTTGCATGGGAAGTAATGCTAATAATATTCATCTGAGCCCCGTGAAACTTTCAGATCTTTAAATCACTTTCTTGGAGGGAAGGGTGACAGATCCATGATCTAATAGGATTTCCCAGACAGCTTCATCACAAGGAAATACTCTACCATTGAGTGCTTCAGTGGTTTACTCCTGCATCTGATGACTCAAACCACAGTTGGAATCAAACTAAAACATTAAAGGGTTAATTCACCAAAAAAATGAAAATTCTGTCAATAATTACTCAAATTAATTTGAAACCCGTAAGACGTTGGTTCATCTTCAGAACACAAATTAAGATATTTTTGATAAAATTCAGCAGCTTTCTAAACATGCATAGACAGTAAGAGTCCTACCACTAAACGATAAAAGAAGGTCTTAAGGGTCTGGATTGACATGAGGATGAAATATCCTTTTGATTAGTCAAATAGTTTAGAGTGATCATTTCTATAACAGCACCAAATTAAATGAAGCTTGGATCAAATTTGAATTGATGACATCTGCACCCTTATAACACACAAAAGAAGATATTTTGAAGATTGTTGGTAACCAAACAGTTACCAGTGGCCATTGACTTCCATATTATATTTCCATACTATATTCCTAACTATTCATTTAAATCAAATTTTAGCTTTTTTATAGACCTTATGCATCATAGAAACAAATGCACAGCCATCTTTAGATTTTCGTCTCTGAATTCCCATTTTTGCATGGCTAAAGCTATCACAGTTAAAGAGCAATAAACTGATGAAGTGGATTTAATTATCGAGTTAACCAAACATATAATGAGCAATTGTAATGTTCAAAGCAGATGTCATAATAAATGTCAGTAGATTGTATTCGTACGACTTTACCTTCACCCTGAAGAAATACAAACAGAGGACAGAAGTGCTAAAAAGGTACAAAGTCTTTTTTATGCACTACCATTCATGTAAATTCCTAAATATGTTCATATTCATATTCAATAATAAGACACTATAAAACTAACTAAAGCAACATATGCAGCATATGTTCAAGTCTATTTCTACTATTTTTTTTTTCTTTCTAAGTTTTCCAAATTACCACACATAACCAGATATATTGCATACTTGCATAACACCAGATGTTATGGTTTCCACTAATTAATTCAGAGTTATAAATAATTCAAAGTTATCGATCAAAGATAAATGAGTCATGCAAATGTGTTATTATGAAGTAAAAACTAAAATAATAATATGCAAAGGAGGGTTTTTGATGTCCTTTGAGGATGTAGTGTCCACAGCAACTGCATAAGTGAAGACACAGAAAGGTTAAACGCACACAGCTGGTAGCCTATAGAAATGAGAAATGTAATTGAAGACAAAGTTCACCCTAAAATTTTAAATTTTGCTGTGTCTGTGCAAATTTTGGATGGGTTAAATGCAGAGCATGAATTCCGAGTATGGGTCACTTTCAATGGATTGTCTACAGTGAATGGGTGCCATCAGAATGAAAGGCCAAACTGATAAAATCATCAAAATAATACACAAGTAATCCACACTACTCCAGGCGATCAATTAACATCTTGTGAAAAGCTGCATTTTTGTAAGAAACCAGTTTATCATAAAGATGTTTTTCAAACCATTACTACCAGTTCAAATACAAGTCCATAATCCATAATCGGAATGTTGCATAATATTGCTGTTTCATTCAGATGCCATCCATTCACTGCAGAGGATCCACTTGTAAGCAAGTGATGTGATGTTCAATTTCTCCAAATCTGTTCTGAACATAGAAACTCATCTCATATACATCTTGGATGGCCTGAGGTTGAGTATTTTTTCAGAAATTTTTATTTTTTGAACAAAGTATTTAGTTAATCACAGTACACCCATAGGTCTCTGCTGCACAAGAGCCAGCAAAAAAAAAGAATTAAAAAAAAAGATTGCAGATGAAAACCACACTCTAAAAATGGCTGGGTTAAAAATAACCCAATTGGCAACCCAGCACTGGGTAAATATTGGACAGAACACGTGCTGGGTTAAATCAACCCAGCATGCTGGTTTACACATTTTAACCCAGCATGCTGGGTTATTTAGAAAACCCAAGTTAGAGTCATTTTTACCATTTGTGGGTTTGCATTTTTATGATTCTGGGTTATTTTTGCTGGGTTATTCTCTTAATTTCACTTTTTAATAAATAATGAAGAATACAGGTTATTTAGACTGTTAAAAAATAATTTTAATGCCATCTGACATTACAAAATTTGTACCAATGACAAACAATATGGAATTTTCCATTTTTTTTGTTTCCAGCAAATGCAAAATAAATAATTAAAATAAAAATCACAGAATTACAGTTGCAATAAATAAGAAAATTATTTCTGAATGACCTGTGTCTAGCTGTTTAACTATTACATTTTGACATGTTTAGCTATTTAAATACACAGTGAAATGACATTTAAATTTAAAGAATGTTAATTGTCAATGTAAAATCATTTAAAGATGTCCTTAAATGTATATCAAGTATATAAAGACTCCTATGTAGGTAGATGTGCACTGCTTAGGGTAGTTCAACATATAGTTCACCCAAAAATGAAAATTCTGCCATTTATTACTCAACTTCATGTCGTTACAAACCCGTAAGACCTTTGTTCATCTTCAGAACACAAGTTAAGATATTTTTGATGATATTTGAGAGCTTTCAGACCAGGGTGAATAATTAGTGACAATTTTCATTTTTTGGGTGAACTATTGTCAAACACTTAAGCTCTGAAGCAAATATCTACACCTGAGAGCAGTGTACTCTGCTATAGAGCCTGTCAACGGAAGGACAATTTTCAAAAGGAATTGAAAATTAGATTTTCAATTGCGTTTTCCACATGTGACATAATCCAAACACAATTGCAAATCTTGAACAAAAACACTTTCAAAAACACTGAACAAAAATTACTGTTTCAGTTTTAATGAATGCACAGTGACTGTCAAATTTCAAATGAAAAAGCAAAGTCCGTTTGCAGCTGTATTTTCCATGTATTATGACTAATAAGCCTGTCATATTAAACAAATACTGCATCATAGCAGCTTTACAGTATTAAATTGGAAAATAGTGTGTAATAATGCAAAGGGACAACAGTAAACACTCAGTCTTCAGTTAAAGTCAGTTCGTCATTGATTCAGTGATGTATCGTCCCTCTGTGCAATCAAGTCGATGATATCGCTTGATCTTAATGGTCCCCAACTAAGGAAAACCAAAGAACCAAAACTCCATCGGTGACAGAATGGAGAAAAAAACCTTGGGAGAAACCAGGCTCAGTTGGGGGTCAGTTCTCCTGTGACCAGACGAAACCAGTAGTTCAATTCCAGGCTGCAGCAAAGTCAGATTGTGCAGAAGAATCATCTGTTTCCTGTGGTCTTGTCCTGGTGCTCCTCTGAGACAAGGTCTTTACAGGGGATCTGTATCTGGGCTCTAGTTGTCCTGGCCTCCGCTGTCTTTGAGGGATGTAGAGGTCTTTCTAGGTGCTGATCCACCATCTGGTCTGGATACGTACTGGATCTGGGTGACTGCAGTGACCCTATGATCTGGATACAGACTGGATCTGGTGGCTACGGTGACCTCGGAATAAGAGAGAAATGTTAGCATAGATGCAACATAAGAACAAGTACATGAGGTGTTATTAATTACCATGTCTGTTTTTTCACTGTGTCGCACATGTTACCTGCCAAAACTCAAATGGAATCGCAATTACTTTAGTATCTGAATTTCCAATGCCTCGCATGGAAAACTGTCAATTTTTGCCAGAGGTGGGACCATACTATGGAGAGTATTTGTATTGGGAGGTGATGTCACTTAAAGACAATTGTGCCAATATGCATTGAACAATGAAGGTTAAGGAACTATAAAGGCAGTTGCCACTCCGAGAGATGCGTGTTAAAGAACAGACAGTGCAACCCGGATCTCCCTATATTCTTGGCACCATACACAATAAATAATTCTGTCATTTTTACCCCAAATGCAGCTACTATCTCCTGCTAACAGTTAGAACCACATGGTACTATTGGTCAATATTCACCATTAACCAAATGCTTTTCACCTGAGGAATAAAATATAGGGTAAGATGCAAATAGGTAAATAAGAGTAGAACTGCAATGTTGTTTTGCTGACGTGCATCAGAGTGCATACAGTGAGAGATTTGGGGTAAAAACTACAGAATATATCCCAATAAAAAACACACCATAGTATAGTCCCACGGTTGACACAAATTGACAGCTTTCTGTGTAAGGCATCTGAAATGCAAATACTTTTCAATTGCGTTTGGACTATGTCACGATGTATGCGTCCACATGTGGAAAAATGCAATTAAATATACAATTTGCAATTACTTTTGAAAATAGTTCAGAATATCCTTACCTGTCCATTGATTATGATCAATGCCTGAGAGATCTGCTGGCATTTTTAAATCGCCACGACAACTGGATGGGGTTTTGTGGACTCTGCTTGGTTAAGGAATTCCATGTTTGTTCCAACCTTTAAAATGAAGTAAAAAATAAATAAAAAATGGTTTTAATAACAGTGATTCAGTTCAATTAAGTGTGGGAAGTTAACCATGAAATTTACCCATCATGATTATTTGTTAAATTCACCTATGAGTTCTACAGAAGCAGAATTTGCTCTAGTGATTGGCTGAAAGGTGTGCTTTCAAACTGTCTAATCAATGGGATGTTCCAGTCATTATAAATCACAGTTTTATGTTAATATGCTGGGCTGGCTATATCAAACACACACAGTCACTGGCACATATAAGGGAGATCACACTGCATGCGCGCACACAGACATTTCTAAGACAAGTCACGTAGGTACTGGGTTAGTCCGCAGCTTTAAAACAGTCCATATATAAACAATTATAGGTCTACCAAAGTGATAAGGACAAGTCAAAAACACGATCTGGATGTTTATGTTTACGCTCATAAATTATGTACATTCTGAACACAAAGTTACTAAGTGCAGCTTTAACTATAACACGAAATAAAAATCTATGTGCGTTTAAGTTACGTGAGGGTTAACGTTAAGTTAGTTGATTATCACAGACAAACAATTATGTAAAATGAATAATAAACACGAACTTACCGTTAGACGCCTCAATAAGACTGCACTCAAAGAGTTTTTCTCTCATAAATGTATCCATGTGCTTTTCTGACAGAAAAAAAAAACATTTTGAATTATAATATGCATGTAAAAAGACTTTATAAACCACACAAGCATCTTATCACCTCACTAAAGCGGCCTACATCACTCGCTGTGCGTGCGTCACTTTGAAATGCCTGAGACGTCGATTCTCTTCCGGGAATCACTTTGTTCGAGAATTACTGAACCGGTTTATTTGAACCGGATCGTCGGTTCTTTTAGACCTGCGGTCCGACTATATTGTACGTAATTTGTATGATTTACATGTCGATATGGACAACTGTAGTCGTTTACATTAGAGCAGAAAGTCGTATTCACTTTTTGAACTCATTTGACTAACTTAAATGTCAAATTCGCTTTTCAGTGTCAGAAACTACTTTTTCCTCTATTTTCACAGGTATTCGCATATTTCAGCCATCCGTCACTGTCTGAAACTTAATAAAACTGTATTCTGTCGTCTCAGATATCTTAACATGATTATTCGAGTCGCATAACGTTGCCCGTTTGAGGTGAACAGTTCATCATTTAACGTAAATAATGTTGGCCTGTAGACGTTTAACAGTATTGTTGTCGCAAAAAAGTTATAATTCTGCCAATTTATAATAATTATTAAAGAAAAAATTAAATAAACTTACCTTAAAACAGTTGAAAGCCGTGGCTTTGCCCCGTTGTTCTTCCAAAATGACAGTTGGGGAGCGATTTAAACATCTTCAAGGCGCGTTAAATAACCCAGCGCTGGCCTGAAACAACCCAGCGACGCAACCCAGCAGGGTTAACCCAACACCTGGTAAATTGAAACTACCCAAAAGTGTTTAAAAAGAAATAAAATAACCCAACAAAATGACCCAACATACTCAACCCAACATTTTGGGTTAAAAAATAACCCAGCCGTTTTTAGAGTGCACACAAAATCATATGTGCTGAAATGTACTCGGTTACTAATGTAATTTTGTTACCCTGAGATACGGGAACTGTGGAAACTGAAGGTTTTCTAAAGCTTGCTTATTTGATTTGATTTAATTGCCTAAATGTGAAGAATAAACAACTACTTATTTCTTTCTGTGCTTTCTGTTTCTGTAATCAAGTGTGTTTGGTGAGGATGCATGATTGCAATTTATGGCTATTGTACAGACAGGAATGCACTTGTATGAGAGATGACTTTGATTCTCCAAAACAAACAGAATAACAGTAGTTACAGCCCGACCCCCCCCCCCCCCACACACACACACACACATATATATACAGTATGTGTGTGTGTGTGTGTGTGTGTGTGTGTATATATATATATATATATATATATATATATATATATATATATATATATATATATATATATATATATATATATATATATATAAAATTCTGTGTATATTAGTGTATATATTCATATTGTATATTACAGATGTATCTATCTATAACGCAGGACTGTGTGGACCAGTCATCACGAAGTACCTCCTTTTGAGGCTTTTAGTCAAGCGGACCCTTGTGGAGATGTTGTGTCAGACGCGGGGGTCCAGGTCGCACCAGTAACCTCTTGTGGCAAGTTCTTCTGTTTTATTTTCTCGGAATGTTGAGGTGGGGGCTTCATTTAATCGCGTTCTTTATCTCTGTTGGACATCAAATGTTTCTGAGACGTGACAGCAGTGTAGATCGTCTATAGCTTCTTGTTCCAGTAGAATTAGCCAACGCAAATATTGTCTTTTACTTCCACATCGCGCTGATCCATGTCGAGCGCGTTTCTTTCTGGGAATTAACATCTCGTCCCGCTGAAGAGCACATCTGAGTCTTGTCCACATGGATATTTATTCCTCTAAACTATCACCTGCTGTGGATTATGGAGTTGGTGCGTTCCTGCTGCTCATCGGTAAGATTGCGTTACTGGGTCTCCAACTTTTGTTGGTTACCGTTTCTGGCGCGTAATAGCGAGTCTGTGTGTTTCCAAACGGATTAATTCAACTTTATATCAAGTGTCTCAAAAGGGATAGTAATTCTGAAAACACAGTGTTTTATAGGCTAGAAAAAAACGACCGATGCTTTGTCAGGTTACTTTTCCTTTCCTTTAGGGGAAACCGGGGATATTAATTAATTGACACCAACAAAATATATATTTTTGGGGGGGGGGGGGGGGGTTACCACTTTTTACAGGTTACCACTTTTATAGTGATTTTTTTTTTATGAGAAATTTAGTCGCAACAATAGACTTAGCTAAAAAGTTTGCATTCTCTTCCATCCTTTGCTGATAAGAACAAGAAATGTATAATTGACAGTCAATTATTAGTTTCATTCACTCAGTTAATATTTATATAGAGAGAGTCAAGTTGTCTTACTGTTTATATCTGGCAGTTTCCATTGTGACAACATGCTCACTATATATGTTGTGTTCAGTTAGCTTTCTTTTTTTTTTGAGCAATAATGGTTGGCCACTTTTTTTGTGCTAAGATATTTAAGTATGTGTTTATGACTTCTTTCATTCTTTGAACATTGTTACTCGTTTAGTATTTATATAGAAAATTCAATTTAAATATAATTATTTTACTGCAGATGTTTGATAAACCCTTGATGCAGTTGACAGAGGGAGCATTGAACCTACAGTATTTAGAAGCTGAGGATAATTGGGTGAAGCTGATGGCATATGACTTACTGTATACACACGTTGCCCTTATGGCTCTGCTGAATGAAGCAGCTCAGTTCCCTATAGACTTGGACTGTTTGTTCATTGCACAGCAAGATGTTGTTCATTTTGGTGGAGCAGATCTGTTTTTTGCTGCATGGAGAGCCTATAGATTCACATGTAATGCTTTCAAATGTACAGTTACAGATGGCTTGTATTAAATGTAAATCATATATCCAGCAGTCAAAAATGAAGCGTTAAGGATTTCACTGGCACAGCACAGATTAATCTTGACAATGCAGGAACATTCAGCCACGTTAACTCACACAGTATGTGGGGTTTGGACTGAAACCAACCTAAAACTTGCTTAGGACTTTATCATGAGTTTGTACAGGATGTGGGTTTTACATTTAAGCTCAGTTCTGCAAAATGTGGTGATAGATTTTAATTTATTTATCATTTATATTTAAATATGCATAAAAATACTACTATGATTGACAAATAGTTAATCTTTTTAAATGTAGTCAGAAATTAAAATTAGATTTTTATTACATTACAGTAATAGGAATCAGTGAGGACGTGTGATGCTAGTAACTCCAACTCCATGATAGTAACTGCAAGGTCATGGGTTCAATTCCTGAATGCATGAATTTATTAATACATGTATATATATATATATTGCAATATATATATAAATACATTTTTTAAATACAGAGATAGTATGTTAAAAGCACATTTTAGTTCATATTCATGTTGTCCCAAAATAGCACAATTCAGTACACTTAGATGATCTTAAGTTTTTCTCAAGAGGTACTAGAGTATAATTTTTAGTATATTAGGTACAAAATGAGTGCGTGAAAATAGAACACTTTAAGTACATTATGGTGCGTTTTTCATCTGGGTATGTATTTCTTCTTTTTGTCTTTCACATGCAGCAATTCTTTCCATTGTGGGGAATTTGATGGTTCTTGTGATGGCATACAAGCGGTCAAACCACATGAAGCCCCCTGAGTATTTGAGTGTAAATCTTGCTGTGACAGATCTGGGAGCAGCCGTCACCATGTACCCACTGGCTATAGCTTCAGCTTGGAACCACCATTGGATAGGAGGAGACGTCACCTGTGTGTACTACGGCCTGATGGGATTTTTCTTTGGAGCAGCTAGCATGATGACCCTGACAGTTATGGCTATTGTTCGATTCATTGTGTCCTTAACGCTCCAGTCACCCAGTGAGTTCCCCATGGCTCTATCTATGAACCTATTTTTATTCTGACTCCTACATAGATTTCTAATGATTGGTCCAACCTCAGAGCTCCTGAGAGTTGAATTATGTTTTCTTACCATGTCAATGTTCTGTTGAGAATGATAATTATGTACATTTCAGAGGTACAGACGTTTGCCTGATGCATGTTTACTCCTACAAAATAAATAAATAAATAAATAAATAAGTAATCCAATTAAAACATGTAGTATAGGGAGGGTTGGAAATTTCCAGTTTTCAAGTGGCAGCAGCAGTTTACAAACTTAATTCAGTCAAACAGAATGGTGCTGGTCAGTCATCAACTAATAATTTACAGTACATAGTTGTCATTTACACACAAACCCAACATGACAGTTCTATAAAGCTAACTTAATGGAGTTTTTTGGTGTCTCATGCTGGGAGACAAACACTGAATTATAGAAATGAAACTTGGCATGGGAATAACTGCTGTGGAGGGAAACAAATAGATTTTTTGTTTGTTCTTATTACTTGACAAATGGTAATAAAGAGCTGAAAGAGATACCAACCCAGAATAGCTCATTTAGTAGGCCCGTTAAATTAAACAACCACCAAGAAAATACTAGAAAACACCTGGAATTCCCTACCAAAAATGTAGAAACTATATAGCATTGCCTAATCAACCGGAACACTTTAGCATCACAGTGGCTAATTCTGCATGAGCAAGCACTACTCAAGTTTTCATAAAATGAAACATGAAATCTATTATTCATGTTTGCATTTAGTTCCAGATGTCTGATTCAGTTTATGTGTGCATCTGTAATCTGGAAAAGATTCCCACATTCCCACATTCCCCTGTTTTCTGGGAAAAGAGCACCTACATTGTGTCACAGCGGAAGTTTTACGGTTTTAGAGTATCAACAGAAATAAATAAACTAACAAAATAAAGTACAGGTAACAAGGAAAGACAAATATTCTCTGTTTTTTTTTTTAATTTTTTTTATTAAATTTATTGTTGTGGATTATCTGACCAGATGTGATAAAATAAAAAAATAACGCTTGAGCATGAAAGTTATTGGAAAAACATGAAATGAAATGAAACAGTTATTGTTAAATTATTTCAATTATATATATTGCTATATAGCCACAGCCAGCCCACATGGGTCCATTCATTTGCTCCGTTATTAGAAATTATGGCAAAAGTATGGCACTTCATAAGCAAAAAGCACATTTTGACAGCCACTGTTAGAAGACAGTCATGATACAAAAATAAGCAGAGAAATTGTCATACTAGGGCTGCACGATTATGACAAAAATCATAATTGTCAATTATTCCCTTGAAATTGTAATTGCGATTATTATTAACGATTATCAAAATTTACATCAAATTATGTTTATACCATCATTTGATGCAACTGCATGCCGTATTATTATATAAAAATAAACTAGCTTAAAGCATTCTAACTGAAAAAACATTTCTATAGTATTAAGCCTCAAATGTCAACTATACATTGGATTGGGTTATTGTTTAAATGATAAAAAAGTAAAAATATGAATGGTATTACAATGTTATACTAAAATTAAAATTAAAATAATGAGAAAAACCCTTAAGATAACATGTCGAAAGAAAGAAAACGCATCTTAAGGATGCAGAATAACATAAGTGGACTTTGAATGATTACATAATTGTGGCATCCATAGTTGTAATTGTGATTAGAAATCCGATTAATTGCGCATCTCTTTGACATACCAGACTAGATTATTTAAATTATTCTTTCAGGAAAACAATTAAATGCTAAATATAAAATAAAAATAAAAGAGCAACACATAAAAACTTATTTTGTATTCAGATCCCCTTTATTTAAACCTTTACTGTCTGTTTTTTCCATAGAAGAGAAAATCAGCAAAAGGAATGCAAAGATCCTTGTGGCGACCACATGGCTGTATGCACTGCTCTGGGCTATTTTACCTTTGACTGGCTGGGGAAAATATGGCCCGGAGCCCTTTGGCCTGTCCTGTACTCTGGCATGGAGAGACATGAAGGAACAGAGCCAGTCTTTTGTCATCACCATCTTCTTCATGAACCTCATCCTCCCAGCCATCATCATCATTTCATGCTACTCTGCTATTGCTCTGAAACTATACATTACCTACAAGTCTATGGACGACAGCAACCACATCTCCAACATGATAAAGATGCAGCGGCGGCTCATGGTGGTGAGTCTGTCTGATTTACTATTCGCACCAGCTACACTGCATTTTTGAAAAAAGATCTGTACATTTTGTGCTTACCTGAACGTGATCTGAAACTCAAGAGAATCAGAGGCTTTCTATAGCTGAAGGCTTTATCATCAATAACACATACAAGACGTGCAATAATGCAATTATCAGAGTAACTAGTAATGTTTAGGTCACAGTGGGCAGGGATCAATTTGACACTTCTTTAAATATTAAAAAACGTATATACATATTGAATATTTAATCTTGATTTTTAAAACCTTGATGTTTTGTGGAACACACAAGATGTTTCGCACTAGGTGTATTTCAGGGATTAGTGCATTTATTTTGAAAGATGAAACTCGCGATTATGGAAAGGGGCATTACATTTCAGTGTGCTCTGCATTACATTGCAGAGTGCTTGCTGTGTTCGGCCAATTACAGTGCACTAGGTCAGTTGACCAATCAGAGCAGACTGCGATGGTTGGAAAGAGAGACTTTGTAGAAAATGATCCATTTGAGAGAGGCTATTATTGTTAGTATTAGTCTTTGAAAAATAATGTGTTTTTCGAACATTAAAGCATGTCAACACATTTTGCTACATGATCTTTAAAAAAAGCATCATATGACCCTTTTGGAGTTAATGTACTAAAATTCCTAAAACTGAATAAACAAAATATATATATACATATATATATATATATATATATATACACAAATTGCATGGCACAAAATAGACCACATTGTTTTTGACGGCCATTGTGTTCTTCTCTAACTTGCTTCTTAATCTAATTGTCTAACAAACCTGCACTGTACAAAAGTTATCATATATCTAATGTTGAAAGACTATAGTAAAATCTTGTTAATTTATTAACAGTAAGTTCCCTTAATCTATGATCTAATTGGGTATTTCATGTACTTTTACAGTAAAATATTGTTTGGCCAATATTTGTTTCTTCATGAGAACAGATTTGGAGAAATTCAGCATTATAAAACTTGCCAATGTATCCTCTGCAGTGAATGGGTGCTGTCAGAATGAGAGTCCAAACAATTCGATCAATTAACATCTACTGATGCAAAAAGTTTACATATGTATAGAACATACTCCAAACATAACAAGATCTGAACGTGCTATTTTTTGCTTTTACAGATCGCTGTGTTGATCAGCATTGGGTTTGTCGGCTGCTGGATGCCGTACGGCATCATCAGCCTGTGGTCCATCTACCGGCCTGGTGACTTGATTCCTCCTGAGGTCAGCATGTTACCTTGTCTGTTCGCCAAGTCATCCACTGTATACAACCCGTTCATCTACTATATCCTCAGCAAGTCCTTTAAACAAGAAGTCAACCAGTTGGGCCGCCTCTGCGGGAGATCCAACATCTGCCATACCTCTGATGCCAAAATTGGACCAGAGAATACCATCTTCCTAGTGTGTGATGCAAACAAGTCCAAAGCTGGAGCAGAGGAACAATCAATAGAGAAGAGCAGGGAGAATGAGACTCAACTGATCAGTAGGACCTGTGATTTGCACTCTTAAGAGTGAATGGGAACAGAACACTGATAGTGGTATCTTCTGTGCTTTTCTTGCACGGCTGAAGGCACATTGAGTGGTCCATGGACTCTTGAATGAACTTTTGTTGCTTCTTTCATTCCACAAGCTTCAATGCCACTCCATATCATCACATTGTATGCATAGTGCAGTGCTGTGTGACATTATCAGTGAGGTGTTTAGGTGTTATCTTTCATTATAAAAAAGGGCACTTCGCTGACACATTCAGTGCACTGTTTCAGAATTCTAATACACTCAAACAAAAATCTTATTTAAAAGATCACCCCAAAAATCTTTTCACCAAAAAGATTCTGCAAAACCCATATGACTTTCTTTCCTCCATTGAACTTAAATATAGATATTGTGAATCAGCTTAAGCTTATACAGGTGTATCTCAATAAATTAGAATGTCATAGAAAACTTCATTTATTTCAATAATTAGATAAATTCAAAGCACACAGACTGAAGTATTTTAAGTCTTTGGTTCTTTTAATTGTGATGATTTTGGCTCACATTGACAAAAAAACTAAAATCTCAACAAATTAGAATATGATGACATGCCAATCAGCTAATCAACTCAAAACACCTGCAAAGGTTTCCTGAGCCTTCAAAATTGTCTCTTAGTTTGGTTCACTAGTGTTGTATCCAAGCATGTTATCAGAAAGTTGAGTGGAAGGAAAAAGTGTGGAATGAAAAGATGCACAACCAACTGAGAGAACCGCAGCCTTATGAGGATTGTCAAGATAAATCGATTCAAGAATTTGAGTGAACTTCACAAGGAATGAACTGAGACTGGGGTCATGGCATCAAAGGCCACCACACACAGAAGTGTCAAGGAATTTGGCTACAGTTGTCATGTTCCTCTTGTGAAGCCACTCCTGAACCACAGACAATGTCAGAGGTGTCTTACCTGGGCTAAGGAGAAGAAGAACTGGACTGTTGCTCAGTGGTACAAAGTCCTCTTTTCAGATGAGAGCAAGTTTTGTATTTCATTTGGAAACCAAGGTCCTAGAGTCTGGAGGAAGAGCAGAGAAGCTCATAGTCCAAGTTGCTTGAAGTCCAGTGTTAAGTTTTCCACAGTCTTTGATGATTTGGGGTGCAATGTTATCTGTTATCTTGAAGATGCTGATTAAATTTTCCAGCAGGATTTGGAACCTGCCTGCACTGCCAAAAGCACCAAAAGTTGGTTAAATGACCATGGTGTTGATGTGCTTGACTGGCCAGTAAACTCACCAGACCTGAATCTATGGGCTATTGTCAAGAGGAAAATGAGAAACAAGATACCAAAAATGCAAATGAGCTGAAGGCCCAATTACTGAAATAGATGAACCTTTCCACGACATTCTAATTTATGGAGATGCACCTGTACTTTTATAAATCAGCCCATGCTGATTTATACTCCCAAACAGCCAAAACACACAATTAAAGTATCATAAAACTAGTTCAAATGGCCCATGCAGTATATATTTCAAATCTTATTAAGTTATAAGATAGCTTTTTGTGAGGCACAAGAAATTAAAGATTTGTTAAGCTGTCAAATCTGATTTCTTTTTTTTCATTTGATGAAGGTAAATATATTTTGTTTATATGTATATATACTGTACATACATACATACATACATGCACGCACGCGCACACACACACACATATGGTTTTACAGTACTAATGCATTAAGTAGTTTAATTGTACATTTTTACTAATTAATTTACTACAGACTCGTTTTCCATTCACTGATTTCTTTACATAGATTTAATATATTATCATATATATATTAGATAATCACATATAATATCTATAGATCAGTGTTACTTCAGTGTGTCAAATCAACACACCAATTCCAACAGCACAACTAGTGTGATATTCATAATTGCCACAATTGTTTCTTAATCATTAATACAATTTTGTGTGGTCATTTGTTTGCTATGGATTTACAATCACAGATGTAACCCTGGAGTACAAAACCAGTCTGAAGTCCCTGGGATATATTTATGCCAAAAATCATTAGGATATTAAGTAAAGATAATGTTCCATGAATATATTTTGTAAATTTCATACTGTAAATATATCAGTATGTAAATAACTTTATCTCAGCCAAATATTCTCCTATCCTAATTTCATTTTATGACTGGTTTGTGGTCCAGGGTCACAATTATTGTCTCAACTTGAAGCGCACACGTGCATCCAAATTAGTTTTCATGGAAAAAAATTAAGTCAGATTTGAAACAACATGACAGTGAGACCGGATTTTCATTTTCGGGTGAACTACTGCTAAACTTATTTAGTCTTATAATGGCCCATGTTTATTTCTGGTGTGCCTGCATCATCCTGATTTTGCCATGTTAAATGAAAACATGTTGAATTGTTGTTTTTACCCTTTTTATTGATTTAGCCATCCTCGGGAAAGAGAAAAAAAACATTCAGTCAAAGAATATGTGGATGCTCTGATGAAAAGTGCTGTGTTTTCTCGCTTCAGTGACTCCGCTGTGACCATAACCAGGCCGCTTGAGACTGCAGGCATTCATCTCATCAATGAGAAAGAACACTTTGCTGCTGGATGTGCAGGTTGTTTCTCAGCATTGATGAGAGTGTTTGCACTGGTTCACCCTGCAGGCTCTCACTGTCTGTGAAGCACACAATATCCTTTTATTAAAAGACCTTTTTGTTCTGTTTAATACCTGGGGAGGAACATCAAAATACGGCTGAAAAAATTAAGAGACCCTTGTAAAATGATCCATTTCTCTGGTTTTACTATTTATAGGAATGTGTTTGAGTAAAATTCATGCTTTTGTTTTATTTCATTAACTACTGACATTATAACTCCCAAATTCCAAATAAGCATTGTCTTTTGACAAAAATATGCTTTCAGACCTCAAATAAAGCAAAGAAAACAAGTTAATGTTTTAATGTATTTGGTGGAATAACCCTGATTTTCCATCACATTCTTTATGCTCTCCACCAGCCTTTCACATTTATATGTTGGGTGACTTTATGCTACTCCTGTTGCAAAAATTCAAGAAGCTCAGCTTTGTTTGATGGCTTGTGACCATCCGTCTTCCTCTTGGTCCCATTCAAGATGTTTTCAGTGGGGTTCAGGTCTGTAGATAACAGGGTCTCGATCTGGTGGTCCTCCATCCACACCTTGATTGACCTGGCTGTGTGGCCTGCAGTCTCCTGCTGGAAACAGTCCTCAGAGTTAGGGAACATTTGTTTTCTTCCAGGACAACTTTGTGTGTGGCTTGCTTCATGCGCCCTTCACAAGGACGAATTCCAGCCTTGCTGAAGCACCCCCAGATAAAAATCAATCCTCCACCAAATTTCACCAAAGTGGTTGTAGGACACTGTTGCTTGTATGTCTCTGCCTAATAATTAGACGACCAGGTGTTGGAGAAAACAAATTGGAGTTATCAGAGACCTTGTCCATGTAAAACCTGGCTCTTCTTTGCTTCTCATTGACAAAGCGTTGTTTTCTAGCTTTGCATGACTTCAGCCCTGCATCCAAGAGCCTGTTACGAACCATCCGCTTCCGCTTAACATTGTTTTGTAGGTCACTTGATATCATCCTACGGTTCTTGAGTGACATCCGAGAGCGTTGATAGTCACCCAGGTCAGTGGAGTTGTTTTTACCCTCTGCTGGCCTGAAGCTTTATTGTCCCCAATGTCTGCAGATTGGCCATGTCCTCATGAAACGCTGTCTTTGACATTTTAAGGATTGAAAACAACCTGAAACTCACTGTATCCCTATGCCAGTAAAGCACTCAAAACTCTTGCCATGGTCAGTAGATTACAATCCAATCTGATTCCAGTAACTTGTAACACCACTAGCAGGTTTTGCTTTCCAGCTGGTCCTACTGAAAGAGGAAAGTGTGGAAACTAATCAAAATTGCTAGGTTAAAGAAAACATAAAAAATAGCATAGGCTACCATTTAGTCACAACACCCTCATAAACAAATGTTTTTGGTTTTTCACTGATGACTAATACCATTATTCATTCAGTTTGTTTTGAAGCACTTACATGATTGCACACGGTCAAGGCAGTGTGAACAAATGCAGATAGTTCAAATATTATTTAGAAGTACTTTTGGCTAAAGCTGTCAAAACATGGACATGAATGTACATTTTACTTTTTTTTATGGATTATAATTTTTATTATTTACATTATTATTTTTCTTTGCACTATTTCTTAAATTAAACAGAAAATTGGGCCTTATGCTGGATTTCTAACATGTTCTCAGACAAGTACTTCACATCCAAAACTCAAGCAGGAGGGTACATTCAACATAAAATCTAAATCAAGATCTAAAACTTAAAGAAAGAGGTGGGCAAACATAGCTTTTTCCTGGTTTTGTTTAGATCTCAATCTTGTGTGACCAGCGTTGTGTTTACAAAGCAGAAAATGAGATATGAACTACAACCGTCTGACCATTCCCCACATGTGGTTAATAAATAAATAAAAACAGATAAACCAGCATGCTCTCTCCATCTGAGTGTTTCAGATTGAAGTGTTTGATAAACATGCTGGCTCGCTGCAGGCACTCCATTCAATGTTTGTTTGGCATCAGAGTAATAAAAAGTAATGTCAAAAGCTGCTGATGTCATATAGGGAAATTTCTTTTATTTTTTTATACACTCCAAGTGGGTAGGTTCTCTTTCAAAAGGTACTAATAAATACCTTTAAAGTACTTATATGTATAAGCAAATGTATATTGCTGAAGGCCGTGTAATGAGGGCTGCAGCATGCCTTCAGTCACGTCTGTAATTTCAGTCAAAGCAGGTAATAAGAAATATGAGGAAAAGCCATGATAAGATTTTTCATTTTATGCTGACCTTGATCTGTCCATGCAGTGCAACGACAGCTAATTCTCACCTTCCTCACGTCACATGATGATTTGATTACACTCTCTTTAATATTAGCCACTGGACTGCATTGCTTCCATAACCACATCCATGCTTAAATATGTCCTGCTTTCCTTACTGTTAATAAAACATCAAATCTGTTTTCGTTAATAGATCTAATGCATAATTATAAAACAAATAAATACATGTGATAATACGGAGCTAATGATTTATGTTAATTATAATGTTCATTTAAATGATAAAATATACACACTTGAAAGTACTTATTTATCCCAATTGGTCATAACGTATCAACTCAATCAGATGTAACTGTTAAAAAAATAAAAATAAAAATAGTAATCCAGTAATCCACAAAATTGCTATTTTTACCTGCACTTTAGAGCCTCATTACAGAAGAGAAAAACAACTTTAAAAAAAAAAGATGGTGTTACTGTATTTTTGCATTGAGATTGCACAACATTATTACCGACCATATTGTACAGCATTAACAGAAAAGTAAGAAGAAAGAAAAAAGGTTTAGGGTCAAATAAAACTGTACATACACAACAGAGAATATAAAACAACATGAAACTGTATCCCTTCATGGTTAATACCGTTTATCATATGGGTGCCGCAGGGATGCTGGGAACTTGAAAACAGAAATGTTTATAAAGCAACAACTCATTAAGCTTCAAAAGGTTCAATAAAAATATATGAAAAGTTAAAACCCATGTAGAGCAACGGAAAAGTCAAGGGTGACACTTCCCACACTGTACATCAGAAAATCTATAGAGTTTTTTCAGCTCACAAAAGACTGTTAATAAAGATCAGCATTAAAGCATTATCAATCAGCCCTGATTCATACTGCTAATTGAACCTTTCAATAAGATCTGCATGGATAATTAGAATGATTCATCTCTTCTGCAGAACCCATGACCCCACGATGTGTACATTACCATGACAATCAGAGTTCACGCTGGGGGAGATGACCCTCATGCGTTAACCTCCAACCATCACTCTTCTGCAAATAACAGGTTTATCAATCTAAAAAAACTCATCACTGAGCGCTCGATTAATGGCTGGTATTGACAGCACTAATAATCCCCTCTGAAAGCCTTTCAAAGGCTCGATTCGAAGAACTGAGATTTTCTTGAAGACTACATTTAAAAACTGGGTTGAAAACAAACTTCAGGTTTCACAATGATATATTTAAGTGCTTAAAGAACATGCAGAAATGACTTTATTTATCACTGTCTATATGTTTTGCATTATAGAATATCTAGTACAATCACAATTTACCTGAAAATTAATGATCTTAGGGTGGCCATTTCTATTAAAAGGAGGATTTAGTAAAGCCAGGATAGAAACTATGAGTAGTCACAAATTAACTTTTTAATTAAGGGGTGACATTTGACATCTTAAATAGATTTCCAGGGGCATTAAAAAAAAAATGTACAGAATTTTAAAAGGGCAGTTTTTTATCTTTTTTTTTTTTAAAATGGTTGCACTTGCTTTTATTGAATGCATGCAGTTCAAATAATGAGACACTGTAGGGCTGATACTAATCGAACGAATCAGTAACTTCAAAATCCAGAGGTTCAATGGAACTCGGAGATGCAAGGAGTGCTGCAGCTTCATTTGCATAAGTAATGTTTAATTAAGTATTAAGACTAATGTTTTAAACATAAAATATTATGAATACAGAAATGTTAAATGTTTGGGGTTAAAAAATAAATTAAACTACAAATATGAAATAACATAATATGCTATAAATTATGAATAGGTATAATTAATGACACTTCAGTGACATTTTCTTTGTGTGAATTCAGTGAAAAGAGAAATGTATGTGAATTACAAAAACATCTGACGAATGTTATTCCAATGCCTGTCAGGGAACATTTTATCAACATATAACATGTTCACACTGAATAGATGAAAATATTCTTAAACTGTTGTATAAACCTGTCAACAACATAAACAGGCCCACAGCAGGAGGGACTTTAGCGCCTTCTACAAAGCTCACAGCCCATGAGACGTGAACAAAATGTCAGACTAAATAACGCTTCCTGTCATACTCCGTTTGTTGTTGTTTGGAAAAATCTAGTTAGAGGCATGTATTTTCTTTTTGAGGAGATGCATCACGGCGTGAGAAACGCTATATGGGGTCTAAACACTGTGGCAGGTGGTCATTATCATGAGGATCATGTGAAGTGACCGCTGAGATTTGCTCCCGTTTAAGATGATGGACACCGAGGCGAGAAATACCTTTCCATAAAAGAAATCTGAGAAATTACCAGCATAAAGCGACTTGTTTTTTAAAGATAAGTTCACCCAAAAATAAAACTTTGCTGAAGATTTACTCACCTTATACAGGGTGTGGATGAGTTTGTTTCTTCATCAGAACAGATTTGGAGAAATTTTGCGTTACACCACTTGCTCACCAATGGATCCTCTGCAGTGAATGGGTGCCGTCACAAGTAATCCACATGACTCCAGTCGAACAATGAACATATTGTGAAGTGAATCATGTGGATTACTTGTGGATTATTTTGATCTTTAAATCAGCTGTTCGGACCCTCATTCTGACGGCACCCATTCACTGTAAAGGATCCATTGGTTTTCATTTTCAGCAAAATTTTTTTTTGGTGAAAAATTCCTTAAACTGAGATTCCTTCATAAGAGAATTGTTACTTAAAGCAAGTTTTATGAGTGAATTACAAAACATTAACATCATAAAATCAGCCAAAAGGCAGTCACAGGAAGCATATGTGGCCACTCACTTTCAGGGTTTACGGTTTCATATGGACTCACAGATCTCAACATCAACATCCACATTTCTACTGAAAGCTGAAACAGATGTTGCTCAATGAGATAGACATCATGTACAATATGTTGTACAATAAGTCTGTAAGTACACACTTTGAAAAAAGACAGAAAGCTTATATCACTGTATATATAAAATATATTATCCAAGTTAAGTTCCAGTGTTTATGGTGTTTTCTACTCTTGAATAAAACCACAAAACAGCTTCACTCTGATGAGAAGACTATGAAATTATGGGTTGAAATAGCAAATGATGATGCAAGAAAAGCGCTGGTGACCACATCAACATATTGATTTTAATGCATTATGTCAAACTGTACACATTTCAGACAAAATCAAAGACTGCTTCAACACGTTTTCAATCAAACACAATTCTGATAAGAGTCGATTTCATACGGATTACACTGTACTTTGATAATTGTTAGAATATCAAACGTTTTCAGCTTTTTCAACAGTCAACCTATTGAATTGCTGTCTTTAGCTGAAGTGCATTTAGAGATGCAATAGTGATTGTTTTGTGGTTACATGGCCTGTCGGTTCTTCTCCAGGCTTTTTTCAATGCTGTCAAGTACTTCCACCGCAGCTTGAGGAATCCTGGTCCCTGGGCCGAAGATACAGCTGACGCCACTCTTGTACAGGAACTCATAGTCCTAAAAAGATGATGAGATAATCAAATCACGTAAAGCATCAGTACTGAACTACGTCATGTCATGATTAGCAAACAAATTAATTTAACTTGTATTGAAACTGCAACATGATAAGTGTGCTTTGGAGCACATACTGAAACTGTCGATCATAGTCATAAATAGAAACACCTAAGTCTTGAAATGAAATAGATTGCAGACGGAAAAGAAAGAAATGCGCCGGCTCACTGGTTAAGCTCCGCGAACATGGCTTCAGAACGGCGTTCTCTAGAGCCAAAATGAGCCAAAATACAGAAAGCACGTTACAAGTCCCACCAGAGACAGTAATATGTTTGATCACTGATATACAACAATTAAGGATGCATATCACTCTGTTCCATGGGCAGCTTTGGGGCTCTCTGACCACTGTTTGGTTCATCTTATACCGGCCTACAGGCAGAAACTGAAATCAGCTAAACCTATATTAAGGACTGCTAAAAGATGAACTAATGAAGCAGAGAGTGATTAACATGCCTGTTATGACCTCACCGATTGGAGTGTTTTTGAAGCTGCTGGGTATAAAAGTGGGGATCAAATCTTGTATAACCAGGCCAGGAACAGACAAACAAGTTTACATGCATGCAAGGTCAAAAACATGTTAGTTTTCTCAAAAAATGTATTTTATTTTTAAATGATTTGTTAAATGATTCGTCAACAACTCATGCAATCAAGCGACTTTAGTTCAGTAAAACATTCTTTTCAACAGGGTTAAAATAATGTAATAATAATATTATGTACTGTGCAGTTTGATTTTCTATCAAAGCTATGCACAATTATATGATCATCTGTATTATATTATTCGCACGCATGACTCTTGGCTCACTGATTCAAACCCTCCCTTGCAAAGCAAATCACATCAGTGTATATTTGAACTGCCTTGCCAAATGCCAGTGGAATCTACCTGACAGATCTGATCCAGTACAAACAAACGGATTGGGTGCATTAAAAGGATTTTCGTGTCTGCTTCAATTAACGCAGCTTCAAGCTGCATCCACTTACACTCACTACATGTTAACATTCAATAATCAATTAATGACGCTCAGGCAAGAAGTCTAAGGAACTAAAGACACCTCCAGAGCTCAAACAGCCAAGCCTAGGCTGAAATGGAATCCATTTCTAAACACAGCCACCAGTTCACCTACGCAGCAACAAAGTGTATGCATGGCTGCTACCCACAATCCCATGTTCATATTGACTAGCTAAGAGATCATTATGTAGGAATGTACAGACTGACCTTATACAGGTCCTAATTACACCCCACTGTGACTAAGAATAGAGTTTGACTTATACATAAATGAATCGACCCCTTGGAAGCAAATGTATCTGTTTATCTGTGTAATGCTGAAAGAGCAAGCGGCTTCTGGTTGAAGATGAAAACGTGCAAATTTACATCGTGTTTGAATTCAACCCATAACTAACTCAGTTAGTTATGTGATCTGAGCACAAATGGTGGGGTCATATTAATTCTAAGGCAATATTGAAAATAGCAGATTTATTAAGGTTACTGTATAAAGTTTGGGGCTAGTAATGTTTAAGCAATTTATTATTATATTCAGCAAGCATGCATCAAATTGAAAAAAGTGAAACATTTTGTTCTTTCAAAATGTATGCATCAAAGTCCTGAAGAAAAAGATTTCCACAAGCATATTAAATAGCAAAAACAGTTTTCACTAGGAATGGCTGCAACACACGGACATGGCATCCTGACAAACATAGATTGCACAGACTAGGGCTTAAATAAATTTTTTATATACACTTTATGCATTCTATTTTTCTTTTCATTTATTATGCAATTGTATATATGTGTGTATGTGTAAAGACCTCTAACTAGCTTGCTCTATTATTTTTTTTATTCTATCGGTTGTCTTTTTATTTATTATATTATTTAAAATCCCATGCTATGTGTACTGTGTTAACCTAACTGAGACTTGTTATAGCTCTTATATATCATTGCTCTTTTGTTGTTTTTGATTGCTTCCAGTGTCTTCATCTGTAAGTCGCTTTGGATAAAAGCGTCTGCTAAATGAATAAATGTAAATACATGGGGAAAAAGGGACAAACTAACATGACACACTTGGTCACAGGCAGCACATGGGGAGAAAAACACACACAAACAGTCCAGAGGTGTGACAATAGTATTACTGTATTTCTGATCAAATAACTTCTTTCAAAACCAATAAAAAAAATCTCTCTCTCTCTCTTGCTACTATAAAATAGTCAAAATACTGTATAGCAACCTGTGTGTGCACATCAATAACATTTTATATGAATGAAGCAGTTGTTGCACCATTCACTTAATTGCTAATCATCAGTGAGCTCACATGAATCGAATTCTATATTAATATGGCAAAGGTAAGAATGGTGTTCATTATATTGATTTTAGATCATTATGCCGCTCTGCAAGCATAATCAGGCTATGCTGCATGCTGTTCCCAACAACCCTTAATCAAGCTAAAAGCAATATAATAGGTGGCCTTTCATGACTCTCTGCTTTATTAATCAATAGAATAAAGTAATCTGACTTTTTGAGATTCAAAAATGTAATGATTAAGAGAAGAAAAACGTTTCTGCCACAAAAAGCTTTCTTATCTTTTCTTTACACATTGTGAATGGTAAAATTTCAGTCTAATCTACTATCACTGTCAAAACATAATGATCAGGTTCTGGACAGATCATCTAAGTTGAATGTTGTCCATGTCAAAACGAAGATAACAGCTCCCTTTGAACATTATGGATAATTTTCTTCGCAATCTAAAGCCATTTGAGATGTAGACAATATATTTCAAGAGAAATCGAAGAAAGAACAGTTGTGATGGCATTTGGAACAAAAGGTAGGTGTTACCTGTGGCGGTATGACCCCTCCGCAGATCACCATGATATCGGGTCGGTTGAGGCTACGCAGCTCTTTAATGAGTTCAGGAACGAGGGTCTTGTGTCCAGCTGCCAGTGTGCTGATACCCACACAATGTACATCTGCATCCACGGCCTGCTGGGCGACCTCCAGCGGGGTCTGTCATCACAGAAACAGATACAAGCATTAAATCCTGTTAAATCTAGAACAATAAATACAATCATAACTATACCAGCCTCCACATCAATGCACAATAACATTCCATATATTTTAAGCAAATACTGTACTTTTGGACTCTTCTATTCTTTTAAAAGTATAATGATATTAAAAATGATATATGACGAGTGGTGCAGGGCCGAGAGCCATGGGAACAGAGCGAGGCCGGTGGAGTGATTGGGAAATGAGCGAAACCTGCTCCACTCACCGGTCTCGTGTTTTGTCACATGACCTGAAGTGTGCTTGTGGCATTCTGAAAAGTTGAGATGTTTTTATCTCTCTGTGGTGCGGTCGTAGCTGAGTGCACAAAAGACTCGATATGTGAATGGCCCCTAAGAGACTTCTTTCAAACACATAAAAAAAAAAAGATCTTACCCCAGCATTTTCTATAGTAGCATAAACCCTTACACCATGTTTAAAGTCCTAGGGACACATTTTTTCACTTTATACCCAACAATCTAATGCAGAAACATCCATGTTTAGGATGGTGATGAGTATTCATGGAGATTTGGACTTCTTTTGAAAACTGTAAAGAAGTGGGAGCATTTGATCTGCTCAGTAATGGATTCAGTGTTTTAATGATCATGGCTCAGAAAGGATCTCTTATTCTCTTAACACTGTGTGCTAAAATGAGTGATATTAAAGATTCTTGAGCATCTATAACACAAGGATAGATATTTTTAACAACATACACAAAGAAAGATTCTTTTAAATAGAAGATTTAAATGCAGCATACAGCATCTCTCTTACCTGAAAAAGCGGGCCGACGTCCACATCAAACCCAAGGTCTGCAAATCCAGTGGCGATGACCTTTGCCCCTCTATCATGACCGTCCTGTCCCATTTTGGCCACAAGCAGACGGGGATTTCTGCCTTCATGCTTTTTGAACTGTACAACTCTGAGAAACAAGAACTAGAAATTACTGATAAAGCTTCAAACACTTTTATGGATTTAGAACTATATGATGGTTAGTTATTTTTTGGGTGAGCTATTCCTGTAAAGGACAAAACTGTGGTTGGTTACTTCATATACTTCCCTAACAGACTTACTTTTTTTTCCAGTGACTGAAATAAAGCCGTTTTCAGTAACTAAAGTAGAAATTAAACATACAATCGGGAAAATACTCATTTGATCAAAGAAATATTTTTCCCACTAATATATATATATATATAAATTTATGCATTTAGCAGACGCTATTATCCAAAGCTACTTACAGTGCATTCAGGCTATCAATTTTTACCTACCATGTATTCCCGGGTAATCGAACCCCCAATATTATATATATATATATATATATATATATATATATATAAATAGACACACACACACACACATACACACACACACACTTTGACTTTAATGAAATACATTGCCAACAGTCAAGACCTGAGAAGTACCAGTTTTTGTCCACTTATTTGGACATGCTACTCATTTGACTATATAGTATGAAAACAAGCATATCTGGATGTGGTTCTGGGTTTCAGGAATCTGCAAGCTCTTACCTGTTGTGTGCCAGTGCTATCTCCTCATGCTCGCCGAATTCACTGCGGTATGCTCCGCTCACCATACGTGTGCTGGCCTTGTGTTCCCCAAAAACAGATTTCATGGCATCTGTGATCTCCCCCACTGAACACCTACAGAATTCAACAGAATCCTTTAATCCACACATTGTCACATTATATAAATGTAACACAATTGCTGTATTGTTGTTTCGAAAACATTTTTGCCACTATATCTTTGCAAATATGGTGGTGTAATGTTTCTTGTTACAGATTAATAATTATGCAAATGATTAGATGTAAAGCTAATAAATACATTGATAAATAAAAAATAATCTAATGAGCAATAAATGAAAAAGCAAATGACACACTAATTCTTCAACACAGTTAATTGACACCCTAACTGACACCATTATTTCAGATTCAGGATTTGCATAAACCTTTTGTAAATGCGTTTGCTTTTTGGTTGCGATACAATCATTTTCTAAAGTTCTCTGCATCTGGACTTCATGAACCCGTACCCACCGGGCTCTTGCAGCCTCCACGGCGAGCTCCAGCAGGTTTCCATCTCTGGTGCGTGCACACTGTTCAATCGCAGCCAAGCACCTCTTCGCCGCCTCTGCATCCCTGCTTTCTCTGACCTGCAGTGCAATCACAGTTTCATTACAATGTGCAAACACTGACCGTGGATGAGCCAAACCAGGATTAAAAACCAGCCAACGTCCATCTGAAACCATGTAGATGGAGTTGTAAGAGAATGTAAATACAAATATAAAATATATAAGTTAAAACTATGTAGAATAAAAAAAATGAAATACATTTTGGTTTGTCTATATAGTCATACTAATAATACTGCCTTTGTTGTGGAGGCACAGGAGGACATCTGTGCGCTGTGACTTAGGGCATGATGGAACATGGACGTTGTTATGGCTAATCAGTTGCAAAAGGAAATCTGCTGCTGTAACGTCTCGCTCCAGTGTGGCCAATTAATATTCAGAGAACGTGGCTAAAAGAAGGCCAATTTGTTGCTAAAAGTGACTTGATGTGACTTGAGTGACACAATGACATCACAACGTCATTTAGAAATGTTGTATTTTTGTGTAATCATGACGCAAAATTGTCACAACATCAAATCTCAGCAAAAAATATATTCTATATGTCATTTAGATCAGTTTCTAAAATGATATGCATGATGCAATATTAAAATAGAAATAACTGTATTTTTAAATGCATTGAATTACAGAACACTTACATATTTTTGAAGGATTACAATTTTAGCTTTTTTAATGCTAGTAAACTAGTAATACTACACATTCTCAACAATTATGCTTTAAGCAGTGTAGTTCGTGCCCTCACATCTCTTCTTCACGTGCTTCACAATATTCACCGCCTGTCACAGGACTGCAGGTTTTTCTTCTGCAGTTTTTCAGTAGCTCTCTGTCATACCATTGACATTTCCTGAGCAGTTGAAGGCTACGCATTTATTGCATGGACGGAGCAAAAACAAGCACACGCACAGTTCCATTGAATGATAAATGACTTTTAACTTAATGTCGTTTAACTGAAAGTATGAAGGAAACTGATAAAACAACCACAGCATTAAGAAAAAACATTAAAATAAAAGTGCAAGGTTTATCTGTCAATCAGATGTGTGAAAATTGTGTTTGTTATTGTACTGTAGACATCGGGCTCATTTTCTTTCAGAATCAACATTTAAGAAAGATTTAAAAAGTTAAATACTGTAGGATTTTATTTTATGAAAATAAGATAAAGAAGCTCATCATGTAAAGGTGTGACATAAAATGTTACCCTGTACATTCCCACTATGCTACATAATAGTTAACACAAAATAATAAGCTACTGTTAAAGTATTTTATTCTAAACCTTGGCTTACATACCATAATGAAAAATAAATATACTAAAATTTATTGTGAAAAAAGTTTATTTTATTTTATGCTAAGTATACTTCAAATAACTGTACATATTTATGTAGGCTACTTAATACAAGTACCCTGCAATTGTGCTTTTAGAATAGGTTTATTAAACTTCTATACTTAGTCTGCTAAATTGGAATGACTAATTTTGTACCTAATGCTCTTTAATAGTGAGGAAGCATCTCTGAAGTCCTACTAAAGATATACTTAAGTACATTTGATTGTGCTGAAGTTGAACTATTGGAAGTTTACTTCAGGTACACACACTTCAGCAGAATCAATTTTGTTATGTGACACAAACATTAAAATACCTGCCCCTTAGCTTTTAGAGAAATGGTCATTGCTATTAAAAGATACATACCTTAATGTTCCCTTAATGCTCCTACATCACTGAATAGAAGGAGTTAAATAAAGTTCAAATCTATGTCATGTATGTTCTTTAATGTTCACAGATCTGTATTGCAATGATGAATCCAATGTTGACAGTTTCTCTGAACAAAATGATAAATTCTGGTCATTTCTATGAAGCACTTCACGTACTTGATTGAATTACAGCCCTTGATTGTGATTAGGTAACTTCACAGAGAGCTCTGCAGGGAAGAGACTATATGTGACTATTTCAGATTGCATCAACACGGATGAAGGCACTTGACATCAAAATCCGTGCAGTGAATCATTGCCGGAGGGAACTAACCTTGCGCAGCTTTTCAATCTGCTTGTTACGCACAGCGGTGTTGTCGATGGCAAGCACGTCCACACTTTCTTCCTTCTCCAGGCGGTACTTGTTGACCCCGACGATGACCTCGGAGCCTATTTTGAGACAGAGACATCAGCAGAAGACCCTAAATAATGAAGTGGCGATGCTAGAGATGCCTGGAGCTAAAATAAACCATCTCAGATTTGCAGATCTAGGTGCATTACCATGTAGGTCCAGGTCGGAGGACATGGGCTCCTTTCACCTCATTATGAGACAAAGATAATCAGCCATAAATATAGAAAAAGAAGCTCACAAGAAGTGTTCTATAATACAGCAGTACGTTCATTAAACACAGATCAGGAGAGCACATCTATAGGGACATCATGGCAGTCTATACAAATATATCATATATATATATATATATATATAGATATATATATAATTATGCAGGGGAATGTGCAAAGGAGGCTTATGTTAAAAAAAGGTAAGTATAAATTGTGTTTTTTCTACCTACATCTACATAGTTTGTATTCCTTTTTATTGATCAAGTTGCAGTGAACTAAATGAAAAGATTCTATCACAACACTAAAATAGCTCCTAAAATATGACAGAATTTTCTATATTTTTTTTTACCAGATATACAGTAAAGTACAGTTCTGGGTTTGAAACTAGGGTCAGTAAGATTTTTTTTTAAAGAAATGATTTCTATTTTTTTCTCCTGATAAGTGAAGTGAATGACAAGATAATTGACAGGCTGGTGTGCTCATGCATATTTCACTACTCTCCTGAAACGTACCCATGCACACAAGATAAGAGGGACCCTCGAGATCAAAACCCTCAGCTTCTAGTGTCAGAATGAACGCGGGGAGCTTCAAACATCTGCTGTGAAACCAATATGGCTGAGTTTCTGTTTGAAATGATGTTCACTGCATCTACTGGGCAACTTCAGCGAGACTGTGACATTCGCTGAAAACCACAGCCTGAGAGGACTGTTTTGAAGGTCATATAGAAATGCTGGAAAACTGCCAGTTTCAGGACCACACTGAACATCTTGGATTTTAAAATCCAATTTAAACCTGTAAATAAAGTTTAAGGATTCAATAATTGTAAAACTAAGAAACTACATGGCATAAAACTAATTAGAAATATTTCAGGTAGGTTAGCTCAAGAGCTGTTGTCATTTAAGCAATACAGGGAAAGGTTATTGTTTTCCATTCAACTTTTAAATCAAATTGTTATTCTGATGATATAAAGTAATAAACTCTGGGGAGGGGGGGGGGTGCAAAATAGAGGCCTTAGCCTTTGAACCACACTTCCTTTGAATTATTGACTCACTTTTTGAGTGAAGTGAGATATTGTGGTGATGTGTGGTCCATAGCAAGTGTAGCTAATGCATTCATCACTTCATTAATGTGTTCATTTATTTACAGCGTTTCTGTCCACCTGAGGTTCAGACGGAAGCATTAGAGTGGCAGTGGAAAACTATACAGTGGTTCACCCTAAAGGAAAATCATTTGCATAACAGCCACTAAAATATCCAGCTGTGTGGCATAAGTGGGACATCTAAATTATGCATAATTCCTTGGAAAAAGAGCCACTTGCAAACCATTACCTGATGTGAAGAAACACTCAATTAGAGACATCATACTTTAGGCCTCAGGATTGGAAATATAGGCATGCATGTGAAAAAAAATAAATAAATAAAAAATCTTGTGTTGGCATGATAATTTGTGCATGCTAAAACACTGCCCTCTAGCGGAACTGTGTTTATCAATCAGTAAAAGCATTAAAGAGGGTTGAGTTCTGAAAATAGCATGTCAATATCTGAGATCTCCGACTTAAAAACCTTTAGACTACACAGACAGCAAAATCAATTAAAAATAATTCATGTTATCTCCCTGCAGCTGCAGAGCTGGATGGCATGCCGAACAATGTGTGATGATCAGAGCATCATGCACATGCACATCTGTTTACCTAGATTGCAGGTTTGATTTTGACATTCATGGTGTATATAACAGAAGACAACAACCCCCTCCCCATCCAACTACTAAAACATTTTCACATTTATGATAGGCTTTTGACCACAGTTTCATGTAATTTAAAGTCTATTTATAGCTATGATAGCGAACATACTCATAATTCATAAAAAGGGCTTTTTATGTTATTGCATATTCATCAGACAATGATTACACAATTTTGATTACGTGAAACCAACAACATAACAGCAGCGGTTTAAAAGCTGTTTTCTTTGGATTGTTTGACTACACAATAGAAAATATCGTAAAATATAACATATTTTGAATACAATGTATTATACAATGCAATAGTATGTATAAAATTATAATGGTAATCTACACTTATGGTATGGTCCAAGTCCCTATATAGTCAGTTCTGAGAACTGTTTCTGAATGCATATATATGTATTGCTGAAACACATTACAAAGACTGTGAACTATGTAGTACTGAATAACGGAGTTAGAACGTTAAACAGTTTTTCACCAATTCTGCGTTCAGGCTTTTTCTTAGCTGTTACAACTGTGTTGTTCTATACAGTCCAAAAAGCGTCATCTTCTGATGCCATGTCGAGTGAACCGTTCTTGAGAGGGAACGTCTCTGGTTACTGTCGTAGCCTTGGTTCCCTGAGAGACGGGAACGAGACATGGCGTAGGCTGCAGTGTTCATTGCTCAGGTCAGCTGCACTGTTGGTTCAGTCAGAAGATTCTGAGCTTATACCACCAAGACGGCACATTAACCGCTGTACTGGCTGGCATTGGCCAGTGAGAGTTGCAGCTTCACTGGGTTGTGCAATAAGATTTCAGGTAGGTTTAGGAAGGAAGGCAGTCCCCAAAGCATCAGCTTCTGACGCCATGTCTCGTTCCCATCTCTCAGGGAACTGAGGTTAAGATAGTAACCTGAGACGTTTTTAATTGCATATTTCTAAATGAGACTCTTCCATTAAGGCCTTTCCACACAGAGCACGATGCAAAAAAGCAAAGTGAATCGCATGCGAACGGTGCTTTCACACTTAACAAAAAACGCCTTCTGTTTGCCTTCTGCTAATTTACACCTGCAAGCTAGGTGCCGCCGACCAACAATGCAGTTTTCCTCAGATATGTATCTCGTAAATGGATTAAACATCGTCCGCTGCTCAATATACAGCATTGAATTAAGATAAACAAGGTTCTACACCAGAAACAAACTAAACTACATCCTACAATATAATTACAAGTAATATTAGCATCAAGCTACACTTGAAAATGGCTGTAATTAGTAATGTATTTGCTTACCCACTTTAAACCATCATCGAGTGCTTATAATAACTTCCAATTGTGATATACAGTTGATTTTGATTAATAAGCAGACACATTCACTCTTTGTATGTTTAATAACGCTATAATGCTAATATTTCTCATAAACATCCTTTATATTTACATACAGAAAATATATCGTCATAACCATATGTCTATTTGCTTTTCATATTTTATGTGTAGAAAAAAAGTGAACACACTCATAACACTCACACACATGGAAGAAAACGGACAGTGCTCTACAGATCACATAATTCAGTGGACAATTAATAGAAATGTTATTCTGTATAAAGAACACGTGAGAATAAATTTGTTCTCAAATACCAACGATAACAAGAACTCAGCATCCACTTTCTTCTCTTATCCGGGATACTCCTCTTCTGTGTTTGTTTTCAAAACAGCGACTTTTTGCAATATCGCTTTTAAATATTCGTTTTGCTTTTTCAAGCTCAGTGTGGACTGGCCTTTAGTCATGGAGGCTTCTGAAGTAGCACTTTAGTTAAATGGGACATTAGTCTCGTGTCCTGGGCTGTAATTCTGGATTCAGTCACGTGTATATGAGTGTTTTGCTTTGATACCTGAATCAATGCGCGCTTGTCTGCGGGCGGCACATTCCTCGATGCGCAGTTTGGGAATTCCCTCAGCTACAGCACGAGCCATACCACCCATGTCCTCAATCTCAGTGATGAACTAAACGAGACACAAAGAGAACAGAACTCCTGTAAACACACACTAATATCACAGATATTGCTGCCTAAGAAACAAATCAGAGGGCTTCAGAGTAGGAATATCCAGGCTTACTTTAAGTAACTGCTTAGTTTTTTAAATCCAGAAATTGCTGTTATTTTATGATGATGATAATAATAATAACAATAAATTCTAAATTAGTATTAATTTCAACAAATTCTAATTATTTGATTATTTGAATTTATCCAGTATTAATAATAGTAATAATATTTATTTATATAATTTAATAAATAAGTCAAGTTACATTTATTTATATACCACTTATAATACAACAGTTTCAAAGCCTAAACGAAAAAATAACAAATGTTACAAATTTCACTAAATTATGAAACCAATTCAATGCCAAGTGTAAAGCTTAAATCTCTGCAGCTTAAATTAAAACTGTATTATTAATAGAATCAAATGTATTTCTTATTAATTTATACTTCTATCATTATTATAACTAAATATATCATTTTATTATTATTATTATTATTATTATTTAACATTTATGTACTATGAAGTATTTAACATGCATGTATAATAATAATGCAATTAATAAATACATTTTTATTATCATTTATAATAATAGTTTATATTGACCATATTAGCCAGCCACCATATATATTTATTTATTTTAATTATGTTTATTTTTCTTTATTATTATTATCTTTATTATTAATAACAGTAGTAATATTATTATTATAACAGTTCAGACTTTTAATACTGGCTAGATCATATCAATTACCAACCATAACATTCGTATTATAAAATTCGGATTAGCCAAAATTTCTACAGTGTATCTTGGCATTAATCATTTAATGTGTTTATCAAGTTTATTTACAGATCTAGATATAAAGTCTTTTTTTTTTTTATTATTATTAAAAAAAATTATGCAATAAGCATATAATGGTAAAAATCTATTACCACGGATTATAATTAAATACAGCTGTCACCATGTATTATGATGCAAACCACATAATTATGAGCAGATTAGAGAAAGTTTAATAATAGAAAGATATTAGAATTATTTTAACGAGCGGTTCTCTATAGTACGAACCTTGAGCGCTGAGTTGTACACGTCATTAGTGAGGGCCTCCATCATGTAGGACCCACCCCAGGGGTCAGCCACCTTCGGGATGCCCGACTCCTCCTGGATGATGATCTGTGTATTGCGGGCGATGCGGGCGCTCTTGACGGTGGGCAGACCCAGTGCCTCATCAAAAGAGTTAGTGTGCAGAGACTGTGTGCCTCCAAACACCGCAGCCATGGCCTCGATCACAGTACGGATCACATTGTTGTAAGGGTCCTGAAGAGCAAATGAGGTAGATTCAACCAGACCCATCAGAACATAATTAGTTCAAAATACAGCAGCACTTTGGAAATTATATTTCACCTTTCAGCTACCCAGCACACCATCACAGAATCTTAAGATACGCATAACATCATGTATTGCATGTCAAAAATGTGATCTAACACATTTACACTTAACTGCAGCACTGCTTGTGTAATATGACATTCAGCAGGCATGAACAGTTTGAGCTGAGATCAGTGACAGTACCTGCTCAGTGAGGGACCATCCTGATGTCTGACAGTGAGTTCTCAGCAGGAGGGATTTAGAGTTCTTGGGCTGGAACTTCTCTTTGATAAGTGTCGCCCACAATCGCCGCGCTGCCCTCAGCTTCGCGATTTCCATATAAAAGTTCATGCCGATCCCCCAGAAGAATGACAATCTAAAAAGAGATCATGCATATATAAAAATAAAAAATAAAAAAATCACATTCAGTAATGCTGTATATGAAACCTTCAGAAAACCAATACATTAGCTGTGTTGTTATTAGAATTATTATTATTTTTATAATGCATTATTAATAATAATTATAGTAGTTGAATTAATTAGAAAGAATATGTACATGTAAAAGTAGTAACAATACAATTTTATATGTATTTATATTAGTAGTAGAAGTGCAATAATAATTTATCAATATTATTAAAATGATTAATTTGTAGTATGTACTGCTAGATTACCATATAATTATAATTAGGGGTGCGCGATAAACATCGGCCGATAATTAATGAAAAAGATGCATTGGGATCAGCATTTATAGACATTCTGAACTCTATTGGTGTTAGACAACATGTTTCAGGACCTACTCATTGTCGAAATCATACTCTAGATTTAATACTGTCACATGGAATTGATGTTGATAGTGTTGAAATTATTCAGCCAAGTGATGATATCTCAGATCATTATTTAGTTCTGTGTAAATTTCATATAGCCAAAATTGTAAATTCTACTTCTTGTTACAAGTATCGAAGAACCATCACTTCTACCACAAAAGACTGCTTTTTAAGTTATCTTCCTGATGTATCCGAATTCCTTAGCATATCCAAAACCTCAGAACAACTTGATGATGTAACAGAAACTATGGACTCTCACGCTTAAGGAAGGTTAAGGAAAACAGTTTGACACCATGGTATAATGAGCATACTCGCACCCTAAAGAGAGCAGCCCGAAAAATGGAGCGCAGCTGGACGAAAACAAAACTAGAGGTATTTCGTATTGCCTGGCGGGAAAGTAACATATCTTACAGAAAAGCATTAAAAACTGCTAGATCTGATTACTTTTCTTCTCTTTTAGAAGAAAACAAACATAACCCCAGGTATTTATTCAATACAGTGGCTAAATTAACGAAAAATAAAGCCTCAACAAGTGTTGACATTTCCCAACACCACAACAGTAATGACTTTATGAACTACTTTACTTCTAAAATCGATACTATTAGAGATAAAATTGCAACCATTCAGCCGTCAGCTACCGTATCATATCAGACAGTGCACTATAGACCCCCTGAGGAACAGTTCCACTCATTCTCTACTATAGGAGAGGAAGACTTGTATAAACTTGTTAAATCATCTAAACCAACAACATGTATGTTAGACCCTATACCATCTAAGCTCCTAAAAGAGGTGCTTCCAGAAGTCATAGATCCTCTTCTGACTATTATTAATTCCTCATTGTCATTAGGATATGTCCCCAAAACCTTCAAACTGGCTGTTATTAAGCCTCTCATAAAAAAGCCACAACTTGACCCCAGAGAACTTGTTAATTATAGACCAATCTCGAATCTCCCTTTTCTGTCCAAGATACTAGAAAAGGTGGTATCCTCACAATTATATTCCTTCTTAGAGAAAAATGGTATATGTGAGGATTTCCAGTCAGGATTTAGACCGTATCATAGTACTGAGACTGCTCTCCTTAGAGTTACAAATGATCTGCTCTTATCATCTGATCGTGGGTGTATCTCTCTATTAGTTTTATTGGATCTTAGTGCTGCGTTTGACACAATTGACCACAACATTCTTTTGCATAGACTTGAACACTTTGTTGGCATCAGTGGAAGTGCATTAGCATGGTTTAAATCGTACTTATATGACCGCCATCAGTTCGTAGCAGTGAATGAAGATGTATCATATCGATCACAAGTGCAGTATGGAGTACCTCAAGGCTCAGTACTAGGGCCGCTACTCTTCACGCTTTATATGTTACCCTTGGGAGATATCATCAGGAAACATGGTGTTAGCTTTCACTGTTATGCTGATGATACGCAGCTCTATATTTCCTCGCAGCCTGGTGAAACACACCAATTTGAAAAACTAATGGAATGCATAGTCGATATAAAAAATTGGATGACGAGTAATTTCTTACTGCTAAATTCAGAAAAAACAGAGGTGTTAATCATAGGGCCTAAAAACTCTGCTTATAATAAACTAGAATTCTTCGTCATCAGTTAGGAACCTAGGTGTGCTACTTGATCGCAATCTTTCCTTAGAAAGCCACGTTTCTAGCATTTGTAAAACTGCATTTTTCCATCTCAAAAATATATCTAAATTACGGCCTATGCTCTCAATGTCAAATGCAGAAATGTTAATCCAGACAATCTCTCGGGGTATCTAGTGTCTGATTTACAAACGCCGTGGGCGCACCGCTTCACCATCTTGATTGGAGTCAATGTTTGTCAGAGCTGCTCACATAGTAACGGTTGCTATGATGTGCGATTGGACAATGGCCGTTCTGGGTGAGAGGCCAGCGAAAGGCTAATTGTATATAATGGTATCAATAAAACAATAAAATAGATTAATTATTAAAATGCACTTCTATTTCTAGTAGTTATAGTAGTATTCATTATTTTATAGTCAATTTGATAATTATTACTCATGAATTTTGTAATATATAATTTAATATGTATTTATTATTAATAAATAATTTTTAATAATAATAATAATAATAATACCACATTTAAGACTTTTAAGACATTACATTTTAAATACATTCCATTAATTATCAAAAATTCAGTAATTAACATTTTTATTAATTATAAATCATGAATTAATCATATTATTATTATTATTATTATTATAGACTTTTTTCATATTTCAATGTTTCTCAAAAGTAGAAGTCATCATAGTTGGGTAAACTTCGAGAGCAGTGAATGGGAGAAAACAACAAATATATTTTTTGCATTTCCATTTTTTCAAAAAGCAAAAGTAAAATTCCACGACAGCGTTTTCACAACTTTCAAAAGAACGAAAACAAATTGAGAGCGACTGATAACATCAGTCAGAAGAGAGAATGATGTTAAATTGACCATCCCTCCCATAGACGCAGCTTTAGAAACACCCTTGCATTAGCGTTAACTAGTTTTTTCTTTTTCTTTTTAATTGATGCAAAGGTGATATGAAACAAAGTATAATACATTAAATGTACATGCATTGTAAGAAATGTAAATCCATTATTTTTTAAAAAAGAGACAAAGTATAAGAATATGGAACTTCCCAAGCTAACCTGGGAGCGAACTCGTCGATGGTGAGTCCAGCCTTCAGTCCAGTTCTGCAGTACTCCAGACCGTTGGCAATAGTGTAAGCCAACTCCAGGATGGCATCAGCTCCAGCTTCCTGTATGTGATATCCACTGATGGAAATAGAATTAAACTTGGGCATATTCTGTAAGAAAGAAAATCCAATGTTTTAGAGTATGGAGGTCAGATATATTGACTTTACAAAGATGGTCAAAACTACAAGGCTGTAAAAAGCACACGTGCTGGGATGCTGAATACTCTATCATTATAAGTCACTGGAAGAAGAAGAAAAATTAAAAATAAATATGAGAGATTTAATAAATAAATGCTCTGAGCACGTAAAAACGGACAGCAGACTGTATATAAAAAAAAAAAGATCTTAAAGTCCCATCAGTCAAGCCGTACCTTTGAGGTGTAGGCGAAGATATCAGCGATGGCGTGCATTGACGGCTCTGGAGGGAAGATGTAGGTGTTTCGCACCATGAACTCTTTGAGGATGTCGTTCTGGATGGTGCCCGTCAGCTTCTCCTTGGGCACACCTTGCTCTTCTCCGGTCACGATGAACATGGCTAGAATGGGAATGACGGCTCCGTTCATTGTCATGGATACAGACATCTTCTCCAGAGGGATGCCGTCGAACAGCAGTTTGGTGTCTTCCACGGTGTCAATAGCTACACCTGCCATTCCCACATCCCATGAACTCTGGGATTGTCAGAGTCATAACCTCTGTGTGTCGGAAGGTCAAACGCTACAGAAAGACCCTGCTGGCCCGCTGCAAAGGACAAACAGTTTGTAAAGATTCCCAAACATTTTTTTGAGCTAAACCTAGACCCTGAATATTTATCAGCAGTTCCTCTGAGATCTTAAGATAATAATGTATAATAAATTAACAGCACATTCATGGTCACATGGCATGCAAATAAACAGTATTTGTACAATAAAAGTTTTAATTTTAATATTATAATTTTATAGAAATTGTATATAAATATAATATATATAAATATATAATTTATTTATTTAAAATATACTTTTTAGTAAGTTTTTTGTTTTATATTATCTATTTAGAGAGGTCATTAGAATATTAAAAACATTCCTTAAGTTATAATCTTAAAAGACTTTTGAACTATATAAATATATTTCTATAAATAATTATGTAAAATAATAAATAATATATATTATTTATCAATATCATTTTATATAATATAAAATATATATTTTTAGTGTTTTGTTTTGTTTTATATTATTCATTAATATAAATTATTGGAAAACATTTAGCCTTTATCTTCTTAAAAGTATTTATTTTTATAAAATATACTTTATATTGTAGAAATATATGTATATAAATATAACAAATATAAAAATCTTATTGTGTTGTTTTATAACATCTATAAATATGTTCATATACTATATAAAATATAACTTTTCAGATATATTATACAGATATATATATATATATATATATATATATATATATATATATATATATATATATATATATATATATATATATATATATATATATATGCAATGTTTTATTTTTATTTTTTTATTATAACAGCATTACTATACAACTCAATATATAATTTCACTCAATAGTTTTAATGCAGTGACATCATACCTTTAATATTATCCCTGTAAAACTTGTTGCTTTCCTCTACAGTGCTGAATCCAGCATATTGCCTGATGGTCCAGGGTCTGTAGGTGTACATGGTGGGGTAAGGCCCTCGGGTGAATGGGAAGACTCCCGGCAGCTCATCTTGGACCGCAGCAGTGTCTGTCTGAGTGTATACAGGTTTAATAGAGATGCCTTCTGGGGTCCTCCAGATCAGATCCTCAGGGTTTTTCCCTTTCAGCTGCTTCTTGGCCAGGGCAGCCCAGTCCTCATGGAGCTTCACTTCATCTCTGAGTGGGACGGCGGTACGGAACGCTCTGGGGTGACGCTGGGGGTCAAGGGTCGAAGATACAGATGCCCCCAGAAGTCGTCTGGCTGTCAAAGACACGCATGCCTTCCTTGCAGTCAACATGTTGTGTGCATTAGGTAAAGCGAGTTTAGCTACTCATGGATATCTAATAAAAAGAAACAGAAAAATGTTTAAACATTTATGAGAGATGAAATAAGAACTGTTTCTTGAGCATTTTAGAATTATTTCTTAATTTTATAAAATTTTAAATTTCTAGATTTATAAATTACATTTTAAAACATCTTAAAATAGATTTTTTTATATTTTTTTATTTATTTTTTTTACAAATTCTAATAATATTACACAATATTTTAATGACTCTAAACTTTGATCTGTAGTGTATGGTCAATCCTGAATACTGAATGTCACCCACACAATGTTTTTATGACTAGGATTGTTATGGCTTAACACATCTTATAAAGACTTCAGACGTGACTTGACAGGATAGCAAACATGTCATCAAACAGCGCCTATTTTATTATATTACATGACATTAATTACCATTAATCAAAGCATTTCACATTAAAAACCCTGACGTTTAAACTTTTTGTCCGTTAAAGTTTGCTAATTTACAGACCCATTTAGATTATACAGCTTAAAGCCTTCGCGTACTAATAACGATTGATAATCTAGGACGATGTACGTCAAAATAACACCCACATACCAAACGGTAACATCATAATGTATTACAATAAAACGTTTAAAAACAATATCAATTTCTGACCTTGCGTTCTTTCTATTTACCAGACACCGACGACACACGCTGATAGACGTGTTGCGCTCCGGCCTATCACAGTTAACAACAAACCAAGAACAGCCAATCAGCATCAAGCGACCTGCAGCTCTGACCCGGATGTGTTGTTTATTTCAGCACGGAGGGTGAAGAGGCTTTGAATCAAAGGTTCCTATTAATGTTTTTGAAATATTTGAATATTATTTGTGGCTAAGCGCCGCCATAAAATAACATTTATAGTTACAGTGATATAGGATAGTTATTATAATATAATATAATATATATAATGTAGTATAGTATAACGATACGGCACTGATTACTATTTTCAGGGGTTACAAAATATATTAATTTCAGCAGGTGGCGACATATCCCACTGTTTTTGTTTGTGAGGCAACGTTTCTATCTATCTATCTATCTATCTATCTATCTATCTATCTATCTATCTATCTATCTATCTATCTATCTATCTATCTATCTATCTATCTATCTATCTATCTATCTATCTATCTATCTGACTGTTTATATCCATCTATCTAGCATCTGACTTTTTATCTATCTATCTTTTATAATTCATACATAATAAAACAAAACTAATGAGAAATAATTTTCAAAAACTGCAGTCTTAAATAAAGTCTTTATACAAATGCATATTCATTTTAGGTAATGGAAAATGTAATGTCTCACCTCTAAGTTATGATACACTGAATATTCTTACTGCCTGCTCTCTTGTCTTACACACAGTTGTAGGAAATCAGATAAAATAATCAAAAATAAATTTATCAGTACCAGTTGCAACAGCACAATGATTTCAAAGAGTTCAAATATCTTTATTAAGAGCAAGTTGATAAAATGTTAATTGAAGCCAAAGCACTCCACGGTACATAGGCCTAATCAGTTTGTTCCACGTCACATTTTTATAGATTTGAATGAGACTAACAGCAAATGTTTATAAGGGACAGATATTTATATATAAAATATAATAGTAAATACAGTAACATTGTCATTTTATCATATGCATTCAGCAGGATATACTTTTATCAAAAGTGGCAATGCAGACAGTGGTTGTTAATGCCCCTCAGAATACAGAATTATAACCCATTACACCCTCCTGTAAAATACTAACCCTACCAAATGGATACAAATTAAAATACTGATTGAATGATCCTATAGTATTCACATAGTTTCAGGAAAGTGTAGTATGAAAAAAAAAACATTTTGCATGTAACGTGATGGCAAAATAGCATTAAGGTCATGTGTAGAAAGATTCACATTGCATTTATTGGCAAAATAAAAAAACTGAAAAGTTGATGTGGAGAGTGTGTAGATGAAGAAGGTTTTGTTGGAGGGGCGGGGACTTCTCCATTTGAGGACTTCAGCCCTGCAAAAGCTAGTGCTTCACTCCAGTTTCAGCAGCTCCACGTCAAATATTAGTGTGGCGTTGGGAGGAATGACACCAGGGTGTCCCGTGGCCCCATAAGCCATATCTGGGGTGCAGGTGATCTTCGCCCGCTGACCCAAACTCATCTAGAAGTAGATGGAAATACTATAGAGCAAGTGGAAACTGACAGAAATGTTTAAGAATACATGCAGCACAGCATCAGGCTCAAATACCTGTGCAACTCCTTCCTCCCAGCCCTTGATGACTTCCTGTCGCCCGATCTTGAATTTGAATGGCTTGTTTCTGTCTCGTGACGAGTCAAACTTCTTTCCGTTCTGCAGCATTCCTGTAATTAAACAGAAAACAAGTTACAAGTTAATACATAATTACCACCATATAAATAAATATTTATATTACACATTTATAAATAAAATATTTAATATTTTTAAGTGTTTTATTTAGATTATTTTAAAATTATTTATTTTAGCTTTACAGTTCTATGATTTCATTATTACTTATGCACTTTGTATATTCCAACGAATGGAATATATTTTTTTCCTTTTTGTGTTTTTATATGAATATGTCACACAATTATCCTATTTAAGTCAATGTGATACATTAGATCAAAAGTAATCTAAAAGTAATCAAAAAAGTAGTCTGATTATATTGCCTAAAATGTGTAATGTAATGAATTACATTGCTAACAGTAATTTTGGTCATGTAATTTGGAATCAGTAATGGACTTCAATTTGTAACAACATTTAATATTTTTTATATTTTCTGAAGAAAACAGGAAACTAAGCAGAACTGTTCAAAATGCAAAAATCGAAACCTAAAATGAAGGAGAAAATGGAACAGCACAAGCACAAGTCGTTAACACATCTACACACATCTAAGCAGACGAGCAGCTGACGATGAGACTGCACAATTGCAGTTTCCAGGCTTACAGGAGACAGTAATTGCAGCCCTGGACCAAGAGCTGAACAGATATCATCAGCACCACATCAAGCATCCATTTAACAGCAGATTTACACGCTACAACATGGTGGACAAAACAGACAGAACGACACTACTCTAAAACAGCAGCTGGTGAAATAGACAGTCCACATCAACCATCCGGCATACCAGCATCATACAAACAGACCCAGTTTATACTGACATCGTACTCAGTCATGAGAAAGACATAGATGATCCACTTCAGTATTATATATGTCACTTTAAAATACAACTAGATTTAAACGTATTTTTCAAGCAGCTTTTGCACAGGCCGTGAGGCTACAGTGTTGATAGTGGTTAAGGTGTTTCTACAGTGTTCTGGACAGTTTTTAGGGTGTTGCTAGGGTGTTGTAAATGGCTGGCTATTTGGGTCTTCTGGATGGGTGTTGCTGAGGAGTTCGGCATAGTTTGAGTGTTGCTAGTGTGTTCTAGGTAGTTATTGGAGATTATTCTGGATATTTTAGGGCCCTCTGTGTGGTTGTTATGCTGTTACTAGGGTGTTCTAGATAGGTTTTAGGGGTGTTATGGTTTTTGGAGTGCGTTTGATAAGTGTAGGGTCTTCTAAGTTGTTGCTAGGGTTTTCAGGATCATTTTGTTTTTGTTGTTGTTGCTAGCGTATTCTAGATGTGTTTTTTTTTCTTTGATGTTCTGGATAGTTTTTAGGGTCTTCTGTGTGGTTGTTAATGTTTTACTAGATTGTTCTGGGTGTTTTATAAGTGTTGCTAGAGTTTTGTAGATTTTTTTTTTTTGTTGATGTTCTGGATAGTTTTTAGGGTCTGCTGGGTGGTTTATAGGTTGTTACTAGAGTCTTCTGGATGTTTTAGGAGTTTTGGAATAGATGGTTTCTAGTGTTTTTGTTTATTTTGATGTTCTGGATAGTTTTTAGGGTCTTTGGGGTGGTTGTTAGGGTATTACTAGAGTGTTGTGGATGTTTTAGCATTGTTGCTATAGGTGATTGTTAGGGTGTAGCGATAGTGTTCTGTGTGGTTTCTAGGAGGTTTTTAAGGTGTTCTTGGTAGTTGTTAGGGTATTCTGGGTGTTTTAGAGTGCTGCTAGGTTCTAGGTGGTTGTTAGGGTGTTCATTTGGTGTTCCAGATGTTTTAGGCTGTTCCTAAGGTGTTCTGGGTGGCCCCCAAGTATGTGATACCCTGGTCTCCAGATATGGTTTAACTTTTTTTTTAAGTTTCTAGAATATGTTATTTTTAATATTGTGGAACAGAAGAAAAAACATATGTAGTATTATAGAGATGAATGCTACATTTATTCCTGTGAATTTTAACAGCAGGTCTACTGGATGTCCTGACTAAAACTGCGACTGCACTAGAATATTCTTTGTTTAACTGCTTCAGGGGGTCTGCGGGGTGCCTCCAATCAGACAGGAGTGGTCCACTAACACACAGCTGACCTGCTGGAGGGAGCGTTTCTGTGCTTATCTAAATCTCCTTTGGAATCTGAGCTCTTGTTTTCCAAATGAACAAAAAGAATGAAATATGAAACATTGGCCTAATTCGCCGGATTATTCGGCCGGTTTAAGTAGGTCACCTTTTGCCTCCGTCTATATCACAGAAAGGAACAGAGAAAGAGAGAGAAAGACATAACCAATAACACCCTGGTCTACCATAATTACAGTATGAGTGTGTATATATAAGAATATTTTATAAAGGTTGCCAAATGTAAAATAAAGCATGTTAAATGTTTAAGATTTAGCAACAAAAGCTGTTCAGATCTTCCAGATTAAATGTTAAAATGTTTAATTTAATTGTTAATTAAAATTTGAATAACATTTCATTTAACTCTCAGCTAAAATATTAATAGGATTCATTTCATTTGATGATTAAATTTAATCAGCTCATTTAATAATATATTCTTATTTACTGTGTTTTATTTGTAACACTTTTTATATTTAATTAATCACACCAAATTAAAATGTTAAATAGACTTAATTAATTTACACAAAAATATAACAATTAAATATAAATCTAAAATATGAATCTAAATTCCTTTCCCTAAAAAGTACATGCTTCCCTGTGCCTACAATTTATTTGGCAAGATGAGATATTTTGTTACACAGAATTCAATATCACAAGTACAGTATTGATTTCACTTTCAACACTAAATGTATGAATAACTATCTACCTATGCTTTAGTGAGGACAAATGTGTTTGTGCTTTGTTTAAATGAGAGTCTGACACACCATTAGAAGCATTTATTCCTTACAGTTTCGTCCATGCCGAGGGAGATATGAAAGATCCCTCACGCTGAGAGATGGTTCTAGTACAGTACAGTATTAACTTTCCCTCCCCCCGGACATAAATGGAGCTGAGATTTCCAGGAAGGACCCTGCGCCAAGATATCTGCAGAGTGGGCTTCATTCCAAAAACCAGACAGTATATTATAATAGAAGCTTGTTCTACTACAAGGATGAACTAAAGCTTATTTATGAATGAACTAAACTGACTAAATACATCCAGTGTTGCTGCAAACCTTTGGAACTTTGATCAGTCTATTTACAAATTAGATTTAAAAAATAAAATTCGAAACATTAGTAGTGCTTGCCCGTGCAAAACTTTACAGGCTGCTGCTATGTAGTTGCTAAGATCGGTAGCCTTACAGAAAATTTGGTGTTGCACCTCCGGTGAGCAAGCCAAAAATGTACTTATAGAATATGTGTTCAGTACAAGTAACAGAATATCTTGCAGCTTGTACTATTTGCTCCCTGTTGTTTTGGTGTTGCTAGGGTCTTATGGATGGTTGCTGGAGTATTCTGAATGTTTTTAGAGTGCTTCTAGTGTCTTCTGCTGATTGTTAGGGTGCTCTCAATGCTTTAAGGTGTTGCTATGTTGTTCTAGATGGTTGTTAGGTTACTGCTAAATTGTTGTGGGTAGTAGTTAGGATCTTGTTAGGGTGTTCTAGATGTCCTTAATGTGTTAGGGTGCCTTAGGATGTTCTTGATGTTTTAGGGTTTTCTAGGGAGTTCTAGGTGGTTGAGAGTGTTGCTAATGTCTTCTGGATGGTTGTTATGGTATTCTGGGTGTATGAGGGTGTTGCTAGGGTGTTCTGGATGTTCTTAGTGTGTAAGGGTGCTGTTAGAATGTTCTTGATGTTTTTTAAGGTTGTTAGGGTGTTCTCTGTATTTTGCTTTTAGTATGTACTGCTAGGGTGTTCTGGATGTTTTAAGGGTGTTGCCTGTGGTTGTTAGGGTGTTTTGGATGTTATTGGTGTTTTAGGGCATTGCTAGGGTGCTCTCCATAGTTGTGAGGGTGTTGATGTTTTAGGTTGTTTCTAGGGTGTTCTGGGGGATTGTTCTGGTGTTGCTAGGAGATTGCTAATGTCTTGTCTTCTGGATGGTTGTTAGGGTGTTGCTAGTGTGTTCTGGAAGTTTTAGGGTGTTCTCTGTGACTGTTAGAATGTTCTTGGTGTGTAAGTGTGCTGTTAGAATCCTGTTTATGTTTTTAGGGTTATAAGGTTGTTGATATGTGGTTGTTAATATCCTCTGAATGGTCGTTCTGGATGTTTTAGGGTGTTACTAGGCTGTTCTGTGTAGTTGTTCTAGATGTTCTTAGTATGTTAGGGTGCTGCTCGCTTGTTCTGGGTGTTTTTGGGGTGTTGCCTGTGGTTGTTAGGGTGTTTTTGATGTTATTGGTATTTTGGGGTGTTCTGGATGTTTTAGGGTGCTGCACGGGGGTCATTAGACCTGCAGTGAGCCAAAATCCGGCTCAGTACAAGTCACAGAATATATCGCCGCTTCTCCTATCAGCTCCCCTGTGACAACAATAACAATAAGCGGTCATGTAGGGTGGGAGCCTTTTTTTGAAAAAACATGAAGTTGTTCTCAGTTCCTGAGTCTGTGCGTGAGAGGTCGGTGGGAAAGAGTGTGAACCAGCCCAGCAGGCAGCTATTTTTACCACGGCTTACAGTATCTGTCTACAAGAGCTGGCAGCCGGTTTCTCTCAGTCAGCGTCAAATGTAATCAGATGCTCACGCTACCTGAATGCGACAGCCTCTTATAGATTTGCTGGCACATTTCAGCTCGAAAACATGTCAGCAGAAAACCTCGTGGCACGGCACACGCCAGGTTCATGTATCATCAAACAAGAGTACTCTGGTCGGAAATGTCAAGTGCAAAGAGAGAGTTAAAAACAGTAATATCAGCTGGTTAAGACAAACTACTTTTGCACTCCAATATAATCATTAAACCTTATCTGTTGTAATTAAAATTGCTAAGTATATAATAAAAAATTTATTTATTCCTGCGATGCAAAGCTGAATTTTCTGCATCATTACACTAGTTTTCAGTGTCACATGATTATTCAGAAATCATTCTGATACCAATTTGCTGCTCAAGAAAAATGTCTTATTGTAAGTTTTGCTGCTTTGTTAATTAATGAATATTCATATTTTTGTGGAAACTAATTTTTTTTCAGGATTCTTTAATGAATGCAATGTTTCAAAGAACAGCATGTTATCTGAAACAGATATTTTTGTAATAACGTAAAATCTTTTGATTCATTTAATGCATATTTGCTGAATAAAACTGTTAATTGAGATTTTAAAAACCTTAATAACACCTTACATTTGAAAGGTATGTGTGTACATCTGTTCAATAGTTTCCTTGCTAAACTTAATCTCACATTACAGCCTGCTGTGTGGTGACCTGCACAACTCATTCCCAGAACCTGAAACCCGGGCTACATCCCAATTTCCAGACTATCCATACTATATAGTATGCCAGAATATGATTAGGGCATCATGAATCATAGTTGAAAAGAGAATGCCAAATGTGCCCAAGTTGTACAGTATACTATTCCGGTGGGATTTCAATGCATGTTTTTCAATACTATTACCTACAAGCCCCTGCACTATGAATGAGAAGCTGTAACAGAGACCAAAGAAAGAAAGAATTGTATTGTATAAACACGAACAGCTTGGACGACAAAACATTTCCAAAAATGATAATATTAACTAATGTTTCTTGGGCACAACATCAGCATATCAGAATGATTTCTGAAGAATCGTGACACTGAGATACAAATTTAAGTTTTTATGAAGCTATAGTGAAGGAGCTGATATATTTAAAACATATTCAAAACTATATGGATGAGAGCAAATTTGCTGTAGTTGACTGAGAAACAATTTTGAGCAATTATTCCATTGGAAAAGTTAGTTAAAGTAAAACACTGAGCAATGAACTGTGGCTCTCACATAGCGTAGTATCTTCTAGAATCAAGAGAAGGAAGCATACCTCATAATTGCACATGACATCACTACTTTAATGCCTCTGAAAGCCTGATCAGGGTTCAAGAAACTGGACACCTGGTGGGTTTCTCTTCATTGCCATTATAGTGGCCCACCACCAATCACATGGGTGTCTCTTCAGAGCATATTTATACATAGTGTTGCAATTGTTATTAATAGAGCCACCAGTCACGGGAGGTCTGATGGCTTCCTGTGCTCTATTAATAAACCCCAGGGGATCCAGCGGGACTGGACTAATTGATTTGTTCTGCCCAGCTGGGTCAGAGAAAGGTAGGTGTGCGAAGGGTGGGGGTCTCTCTGCTAATTCAGGCATGAGCCTGTGATAAAATAAAATCCATCCCGTTTTGCATGTCATGCAACCATTAATGCTGATAATATACAACCTGAACATTATGTTAAATTATTATATTATGAAGTGGAATAAAAGGTTCCATGACTAGCAAAGCAGCAATTATCATTCAGATCCTCTACAATCATAATTCAGTCAAGGTAAAGCATTTTTCCATCAAAAATGAGATGCAACCAGAGTCTAGATTTAACATTCACCTAGTGCCAATGTGAGTAAAACCGAATTACACAGTTGCTTATACTACTGTTCAAAAGTTGGGATCAGTTCATTAATTGATACTTTTATTTTGCCAGCATGCATTAAATTGATCAAAAGTGACAAATAAGGTTCAATTGTAAATAAATGCTTTCAAGAACCCTGAAACTGTTCCAAAAAATTAAAGAGCACAACTGACTTTTTTTAACATTAATATTAATAAGAAATTATTCTCAATCACCAAATCAGCATATAATTTATTAAGGATCATGTAAACCCTGCAGGCTAGTGTAATGATGCAGAAATTTCAGCTTTGCATCACAGGAATAAATTGCATTTTAAAATATTTCACATAATAGTTTTTTACTCTATTTTTGCTCAAATACAGTGAGACTTCTTAAAAAAAAATACAAATCTTACAGACCCTAGCATATATTAAATCTATAACACCACCAACCATAAAAAACTGATACTGCAGAAGGAGTTTATTTATTCTGATTTTCATAAAAAGAAGCATTTATGCTCTGTCACTTTATTGTGTCACATAGGATACGTGTGACAGTCATGTTTTTTTTTTTTTTAGCTGGCCATTTGCTTTTCTTTGATTACATTTTCTCATATGAGCTAAACAAAAATACATAAATGGCATCTGAAAAAAAAGAAAAAATTCAAATAGATGTTTTTTTGTATCTGGTCACTCCAGACAGATTTAGCATTCAATATCTTCAGACTGTAATCATAGAGAAATGAGCATTAGCTCTAGTGATGACTGTCTCTGGTGGTAGTGCTGTATCTGGTTCACTCCAGGGCTCGAGGGCTCGAGGGCTCTTAGCGAAAGCCCTGCAGTGCTATATTAAGTATTGCAGAAGGGCTGTATTGACGTCTGCAGTGAGTCTGACCCTGTTAGCTGCTCTGAGTGCTAATGACGGCCAGAAGCTCACAATCACTGCTGTCTGACTCCAGCATAGTTCTGCCTCGAGCTGTTTACTTTAGTCCAGATACAGATACCGCTGATAATTCGGACTAGACAGGAAAAACCTTTCATGTTTTTGCCTTTTTTGTCAGTATTGAAATGATGTCTGTTTAAAGATGACACAAGATGTAATATAATAATAAAAACTAATTCTAATTAAAATAAATGCAGTTGTTTTAAAATACAACTGTGGCCTACATTAATAGAACACTAGTATTTCCAGCAGCTAAAAACGGTTTTAATTCTATTATTTCTATCTTTTGCTGTAGTGTGTCAGTGGGGAGTATCAGTTTACATTTCCAAACATTCTCTATTGTATTTTAAAGGTAACAATATGAACGTTAACCATAGTGGAAGGCATGAATTTTCTGCTCCAGCTGGCAACGTCCTGTACGTCAAGCACAATAGTAAACGTCCAAAGTTCAAGCAATAATAATTATAAGGGCTTATTATGTACCAACATTTAAAGTTCTACCTGCATTTTCAAAGAGAAGCATGGCGAAACTCAGAGGAAAGAAAACATTAAACAAGTGGAGACAGAATGTTGTTATCGACATCCTGTTTCCTGTCTGTATGAGCTAGAAGTCCGCAGGGCGCACCAGTCGCCTGAGTGAAACGTCTGACAAACAACATATGAGAACAGTTACAGCAGATTGTTTACCTATGTAATGCACAACGCATGTCTGTCCTTTCTTCGGAAAAGTTCTTCCTGTAAAGAAAGAGGAGAACAAGACAGTTAGTGCCAAAGATGATTCATAACATGTGAACCGTAATATCCACTGCACCATCTCAATCTGGTGATGAAAGACACTTTTTCAACTTTAGGTTAATGTTATCAATTCATTAACTCCTCAGACACAGACAACACCCTTGTTGACCATCCACTGGCCATCTGATATGTATTACACATAAATGACATGAACTCTCTCAAACGACCAGGCTCAATCTTATTGGCTGGCGGACACACAGCTTCCAGGAATCAAAGGTTTTTATCGCGTAGTGTAGCTTAGAACACTAACTATACAGTTTTATCTTCAGGCTTTTATTCTAACAACACTGTAGCTTGCCACCCTAATTTAATCCACAAACCCCAGAGGGACTGATAAAATCACATGGGAATCCATGAAGCAGCTTCTACAGTCATGAGGCCTGGGTTTGGTCTTCGACTTCATCTGCAGTCCTCTGAAGACAGTGCACGCGTGCGGTGAGGGTGGTGTCTGATTAATGTGTGGGAGCTGGACAGGAATGTGAGCCACATGACAGCAGGCCGGTGGGGGTCAGATAGGATGTCAGTGGAGAGCAGCCCAAAGACGCAAGAGACCCGAGCAGAGCAAGAAATGTGAAAGCGCCATTACATGGCATTCATTCCTCTCCCTGGTGAACCCATTGAGCTTGATGACTTAAGCCAAGAATGCTGTGTCTGAAAGGTGTTCAAATCAAATGAGTTCATGGTAATGTTCAAGTTATAATAATTCTCATTATTATGACTCCTACTGTTTCACACTTTTAAAAAAGGCCCGTAAAAAAATATATGATAAATGACTGGTAGCTACGGCTGCCAAACAAAAAAAGTACAATTAAAGTAAAAATCTGCAAAATTAATATTTTTTAAAAAAAAAATCAGTAAAAACTGAAAAAAATTAAAATTTCAGTAAAATGATTGTTTTCGCACTTTATTGAATTAAGATATTTTACTTTAATTTTACAGTTTTCGTTTGGCAGCCATAGCACAATTTTCTTTACAATGATATAAAATCAGGCTCTCAGCTCTAAATTCAGACAGATCTCATATCAAGCATACAGAACATGTGTTGAGTTTTAGGAATAGCGTCATTTGTATTTAGAATACTATTAGTGGCAAAATGAAAATAAAGTATAGACATATATATATATATATATATATATATATATATATATATATATATATATATATATATATATATATATATACTTATACATGCACTACTAGTCAAGTTTTTGAACAGTAATATTCTTTATGTTTTTTAAAGAAGTCTCATCTGCTAACCAAACCTGCATTTATTTGATCTACAACAGAAACAGTACAATTAAACAGTTTTTTTTATTTTAATATAATTTATTACTTTGATTTAAAGGCTGAATTTTTTACATAATTACTCCAGTCATGTGATCCTTGAGAAATCATTCTAATATTCTGATTTGCTGCTCAAAAAACATTCATAAATATTATTAGCCTATGCTGAAAACAGCTGAGTAGAATTTTTTCAGGTTTCTTTAATGAATAGTAGATTCAGAAGCATGTATCTGTATATATTAATATATATTTATCTTATGCAACATTATAAATGCCTTTATCACCACTTTTGATCAATTTAAAGCATCCTTGCTACATAAAAGTATTCATTTCAATAATCAACCGCCCCCCCCCCAACTCCAAGCTTTTGTATTGTATAGTGTAATGTTACAAAGGCTTTTTAATTTTAGATAAATGCAGATCTTTCCATTCATTAAAGAATCCTGAAATAAATTACTCGGCTGTTTTAAATATTGATAATAATAGTAAAAATTTTCTTGAACAGCCAATCAGAATATTATAATGATTTCTGAATGATCATGTGACACTGAAGACTAGAGTAATAATTCTGAAAATTTAGATCACAGGAATAAATCATAGTTTTCAGAAAAATATTAAGCATCACAACGCAACATTGATAATAAAAAGAAACCGTTTTTGAGCAGCAATTCAGCATATGTGACCCTGGAGCATGATATATAAATCTCAAAATTGACACTTATGACTGGTTTGGTGGTCCAGGGTCACTTATTACAATGATTTCTGAAGGATCATGACATCTGATTTGAGGACTAGAGCTATACAAATATAATGCATATATCAACAATGCATTGTGTCAATGAAAATGTCATCATGTCCAGACAGTAAGTTTGGTGCTACCAGCAGGGGTGGTTCTAGGGTGAGTGGAGATCCGGGGCTTAGCCCAGAAAAATCCATGTATGTGACTTTTTATTTTAATAAATCAGAAAGATTTACCTTGTTTAAAATATACAAAAACAATAAAAACAAAAACAAATTTAATACATTTGCTTTTTGCAAACAAAAATTAAGAATTGCAAAACAAATGAAACAGCGCGAAAGCAATGATTTTGCAATACACATTTTCCATGGTCATATCTATTAATTTATTTGCAACGCTAGTTTTATTTTGCGTGTCAGTCTAGTTTGAGCTTGCGATACCCTTTTTCCTTTGCGCTTCACTTTTCTGCACATCTCTGTTTGTGGCACTGTTTTGACTTGGGGGCGGAGTCAATGGACGGGGGCGTGTACAACATGCCTCCATGGAAGTGGCGTCATCGGCCCAAGACGCAGCTCACTGATCCAGGTGCTGTCACGAATCATTTGAGTCAGTTCGGGAGTTTGTAGCGGGTTCGCGAATCATTTGAGTCAGTTCGGGAGTTCGTAGCGGTTTCGCGAATCATTTGAGTCAGTTCGGGAGTTCGGAGCGGGATCGCGAATCATTTGAGTCAATTTGGGGATCGCGAATCACTTGAGTCAGTTTGGGGATCGCAAATCATTTGAAGCAGTTCGGGAGTTCGTAGCAGGATCGCGAATCATTTGAGTCATCTGACTCCAGTTTGGGAGTTGGAGCGGGATCGCGAATCATTTGAGTCATCTGACTCCAGTTTGGGAGTTCGTAGGGGGATCGCGAATCATTTGAGTCAGTTTGAGGATCGCGAATCATTTGAATCAGGTCGGGAGTTCGTAGCGGGTTCGCGAATCATTTGAGTCAGTTTGGGGATCGCAAATCATTTGAATCAGTTCGGGAGTTCGGAGCGGTTTCGCGAATCATTTGAGTCAGTCGCAAATCATAGCTGTATATGGATAGGCATTTTTAACTAATTTAGTAGCTAGTTATAATTACGTTTTCCACGCTTGTTTAGGTGTGAAATGTGAACTCGTATTTTTTGTTTTAATGATGTGCCTTTTAACAGTATCAAGTATATTCAAAAACTTAACAAATCATGCCTAAAAGTGCAGGCATCTAGGCTAATGTAAAGTTACATGATGAAGTCATACTAGTGCACGTGTGCATTTTGAGTGCGTTCTTTCACTGCATTATTCGGCGTATTCAAATGCATTTTTGAATGCATGTGAATGATCACAAAATTCAAGATATGAACCCTTTATGCCAAAAAGGTTCTTTCTTGTCATTATAGAACCTTTATAGCATAAAAGGTTCTTTGGAGTTGAGTAAAGAACCCTATGGTTCTATAAAGAACCCCAATGATCCCTTTCTTCTAACAGTTTGACACATAATGCAACAAGTGGCAAACATAACGGAGTCTACTGTGCCATTCGACCAGATCAGGTCTCAGAAACCGAGTGACTGCCAACTGTGCCAAATTACCCTGCAAAGCCCCCCTCAGATTAACATCGAAGCTCATGTCTAGCCAGGGCGGGCATGAGTGCTGCCATCTGAGACATATGTGTTCAACCTGCATTTCAGAAGCAAAAATCACACTGCAGAATGTTGTAGAGGACATCTGACAGCTACAGTGAGGAATCATAATGAGAAGAGTTGGCTCACATGGCAAATATTATCTGCTGCTACGTTAAATCTCTGACTAGACAGCGAGCGGGAAACATCATCATAGCTATAGGCGTTTCGTTTGAAATCTTAGTTTTCAAAGCTATGCTAAAATAATATGCAGTGAAAATAATCAAGAATGTTAATATATTATGTAATTACAGCCACAGAATGTTCCCGCAATCCATCTTTTTGCCGCTAAAATGTATAGAAACAACATTCGAATCCGCCAGAGCGTTTAGAACGTTCCTGAATTTGAAATTCAAACTTATTAGATGATAGCGTCTTACCGTCTCCTGGAGATATTGTTTCAACCTCAACACCCATTCTGTTAGTGCGGGCAGATCCTACAGTAGAGAGACAGTGAGAGAGAGAGACAGACTGTGTGAGACAGCAGCGCTGCTGAACTCCGCCCACTGTCATATCAAATCTACTGCACGCGCCCTCGGCTAGATTGCGATGGTCAAACCGCGGTGAAATATTAGACAAGATTCCTGTCTGATTAACCATCAGTCTTTAGGAGATTCTGGCATGCTGGAATATTGTACTGTGTAAAATCTATTGAGTAGCACTTATAAAATATTACGTTTGTAGCCTATAATGTAAAAATAAATAAATGCTGTAAGTTAAGTTACCTGCGTTTTCCATAGACTAGTAAATGAATAAGAGTGTTTGTTTTAACATTTAAGCAGAAAAATAATAATGCACAAATAATGCTAGCTCCCATATTATGACTCCAAGCTGGCACACACTTTCACAGACTTTTAACCGTTCCCTGAAAGGCCTGCTCAACTCAATTCGAGCAGCCATTTATTCTCAAGTCTTTAGCCATGTTCAGAAAACTAGAAAAACAGCTAAAATACATCTCTTTCATATTTATTTGACCCTCAAACTCTAGCACTATTCTAATTATATTTCAGAAGCTATTTGTTGACTTACAGTAATTAACTTACACTGGAACTCCATATTCAATTTCTAACATTTTAACGATTTCTAACAATCTAACGATTTCTAACATTCTAACGATTTCTAAAAGAAAAAGGCCTCCTATAACTTTTTCTATTCTACTTGTTTTTTGTGTGTAAATAAAAAAAACTTGCTACATGTAGGCCCACTGTGTGTGTGTGTGTGTGTGTGTGTGTGTGTGTGTGTGTGTGTGTGTGTGTGTGTGTAAATAAAAAACTTGCTACATGTAGGCCTATTGCCTTAGGCTTTTCATAGCACTTGCATATTATTGCTCATTTGTTGGTTTTGATTGCTTCTACTGTCATAATTTTAAGTGGCTTTGGATACAAGTGTCTGCTAAATGTAAATATAGGCTTAATGTAAAATTTGACTGATGGAGCAGTACGTTAATTAATTAGCAGAAATGTTAACAAATAAAACTTAATTGTAATGTTAAAACATGCTCACAAAAACTTTTTTAAACAAAGATAGTAGCTAAATCATGGCTCCAACAAATACCCATCAATGATTTTAAACAAAATATAAGAAAACATATGTAATGTAGGTTTACCTATGGTTTTATTTGAAAAATTTAGATAAGGTTATGTGCCAACGCCGAACCCGCGTGCTGAGTATTATGTCTTTATCGCCTTGGATCCGAGCGAGAGCACGGTGGCTGTGGCATCCAACACATGCAACATGATCCTAGTTTACTGCATCACAGATTCTTCCATACCCAACATGCAGCAGATCCAGCTGCAAAAAAAATGAGAGGCCAAAAGGGGTGTGCTTGATGTTGCTCTTCATGTCTTGCCGAAAAGTAATTCTGAATCGTCAAAACTGGCCCCTTAAAACGAACTGTTCGAAAGAATCGATTCGAATTGAATCAAACCTCCCTTCTCCAGTTTGAACTACAGTTCCCAGAATGCCTGAGTCATTCTGTTTCCGGTTGTCCATGGCTTCAAATGTCTCCGCGGGGAAATGCGGACACAGCTCAAGTTTATATGTTTATGCGCGGAGTTGTCATGGTTTCCCGAGCTTTGCAAACAGCATAATGGTAGGCTATGTTTGTAATATTATTTTTCGAGAGTCGTTGTGTGCAGTTTCTTATATTTTCCTTTATTTTCAGGATAGTTCTAGATCTAAATTGCGTGCTTAACAGGCCAGCATGTGTGGTCTTGGTGTAATACATAATGCCCCTACAAAAAAATTATTAGTTTCTGTTAGACTATCATAGGTAACGTACTACATATTGTTGTTACTGTAAATTTTACCTGTAAACAATTAAATACGATCTTAAAATATTTATGTGGTCTCACTACCTTTTAGTAAGGGGTTATTTTGTGGAAACAATGTGCAGTTTAAAGTGACATTTATGTGATGCTTCTCATTCTTCATTTATGTTGAACAAAATTACCTCCCATTACAAAAACAACCATAAATATAATTTTACATCATGTTAAATACAGTTATTTCCACTAAAATCAAATACCATGCTCTTTTCAAATGTTGGCTTCAAACAAGTCACCACAGGTTTTGTAGTATTAATAACTGTAGTAAATATGGTTATCAACTATTTGTAATGGTGCAGTCACATTTACCATTGCTCTGGGAAACTTATTAAATTGAGTCATTCCTATAGGAATATGCATGATTTGAGGGCAAAAATGCAGTTTTCAATCATTTTCTAGCTGATCACTTGAATATACCCTGCTGATCAACAGACCTGCTTGATTTGAAAGTAAGTTCTGTACATCACTATGCTATTGACAAGAAACAATGGATCTTTTTTGCATGTTGCACCTTAATGGGCTGTTTTGTAATATCAGCATTTATACACTAGGCCTATATGGACAAAAGTATAGGGACACACCCTTATAATGGTTTGACTATTTAAGTAATTTCCTTGAGAATAAATCCTAATGTTTAAGCATATAATGGTATTCTAGGGAAATGTGTCCTTTGTAATTTTATAGCAACAATTTGGATAGGACCCCTTTCTATTCCAACATCACAATGCCTCTGTGAATAAGGCAAGGTTCTGTGTGAAAGAACTTGATTGATCTGCATAAAGCCAAGTCCTAATCCCAGCTAAACACTTCTGGTGTGACTATAAATGCAGACCTTGAGCCAAAAACTAATCACCAAATACCAATGACTTATACATATGGGTACAGTCATTTCAGACTCTTCCAAAAATGTTGCAACGGAGGTATATAAATTACTTATGTTTCCATCTTTGTTGCCACAGTTATGGGCTGTGTTCCAATACTTTTGTCCATATAGTGCACAGGTTTTAAACTCTTTAGATTAGTTTAGATTCTACCCTAATTAAATGAAACTGATCCAGGTAATCAAGTCATCCCGGCTTATTTGAAAACTAGGCCTAAATGGTTTGTGTGTTGGAGAAGGGTTGGAACTCAACTCTAGAGGGCTGTGGCCCTCCAGGAACTGGAAGTTTGACACCCATTATATAGTGTTGGTCTTACATAGGGAAGTCGTGGCCTAATGGTTAGAGGGTTGGACTCCCAATCGAAGGGTTGTGAGTTCTAGTCTCGGGCCGGATTGTGGGTGGGGGTAGTGCATGAACAGCTCTCTCTCCACCTTCAATACCACGACTTAGGTGCCCTTGAGCAAGGCATCGAACCCCCAACTGCTCCCCGGGCGCCGCAGCATAAATGGCTGCCCACTGCTCCGGGTGTGTGCTCACAGTGTGTGTGTGTTCACTGCTCTGTGTGTGTGCATTTCGGATGGGTTAAATGCAGAGCACAAATTCTGAGTATGGGTCACCATACTTGGCTGAATGTCACTTCACTTCACATATGCTTTTTGTTCATTTCAGGCCTGAGACAGAAATAAAACAAGTCAAAAGACATAGCATCCCAACCTCAGAGGGTTTTATGACGTTGGGGGTCGTATCTGCCTAATCTGGTCATCCTTGAGTGGAGCCTCACTCTGGCCAATAGGATTAGAGAGTGAGGGAAGAGGCTTTACCTATTCTTGGAGTATGTGATGGCAGCCTTCTCCTACTGAAGCACAGAGTTACATCTACCTCTCAATTCTGACTTTAAACCTCTTTTCTGTATGAAAAGGAACATTATTTTCCTTTCCATTGAAGAAACTGACCCAAGCATGGAGCTGGGAAAAGCCAAGCTTCTAAGAACAGGATTGAACACCCTGCACCAAGCCATTCACCCGGTCCACGGAATAGCCTGGACGGACGGTAAGCAGGTTTGTCTCACGTCATTGTATTCTGTTGACGGCGAGCCCAAATTTGGCGACACCAATGTCATCGGACAGTTTGAACATGTCTTGGGACTCTTCTGGGGGCCACTGTGCTGCTCTGGGTCCCCGGCATTGCTTGCCGTCCAGCATAAAAAGCATGTTACTGTTTGGCAGCTTCAGCTCAGCGCTCTAGAGCAGAACAAACTCCTCTGCACGCAGACCTGCGAAATGAGCGAGCCGTTCCCACTGCTGTCCCAGGGATGCGTCTGGCATCCCAAAATGGACATCTTAGCCATTTTGACCAAGCGGGATGCCTCCGTCTTGTTTTCCGTGCGGGTCGATAATCGTCGCGTGAAGGCCGAGATCAAGGGCAGTGGTCTGATCCACTGTGCCTGTTGGACTAAAGATGGAACCCGCCTGGTGGTTGCCATCGGAAGCGCATTGCACTCATATATTTGGAACGACATCCAAAAAAGCCTGGTGGCATGTTCCTTCTGCCCTATTTTCGATGTAGGTGGGTATATCTGTGCCATCGAGTCCACCAACGAGGCTCAAGTGGCTGTAGCCACTGAACTCCCACTTGATAAAATTTGCGGGCTCAATGCAGGTATCGCGTTCGACCTGCCTAACGAGTCAGAGGCTTCAACATGCCGCCCTTCTCCCGTTTTGACAGTGGATGCGGACTATTATTTGGACAGACGGAGATCATGTGATTCTGAGCGCTCGGGACACGCTTCCTCATCCGGACCCATAGATCTAACGCACATTCTTGCCAAACACCGAAAATCAGATCCAAGTCCACTCATACACTTGAGGCGGCGGGATAATTTGACGGGAACAGGTCAGGACTCATCACATCTGATTCTGGTGACGTATGAACGGAAGGTCACCACTACGAGGAAGGTCAGCATCCCTGGCATCTTGGTCCCTGATATTATCGCCTTCGATCCGAGCGGGAGCACGGTGGCTGTGGCATCCAACACAAGCAACATGATCCTAGTTTACTGCATCACAGATTCTTCCATACCCAACGTGCAGCAGATCCAGCTGCAAAAAAATGAGAGGCCAAAAGGGGTGTGCTTTTTCACCAACAAGATGTTGCTCTTCATGATTGGCCGGCAGAAGTCCAATGATCCTGCTTTCCTCCCCTCCTCAAACACGGACAAGTACATCTTGAGACTAATAGCCAAGGAGCTGGTATTCGACGAGGAAGGTGCCACCCCAGTGGTTGCCAAGTCTGAGTCGGCGAGCCAACATCATGGGATTAGACGTCATTCGGAGAACTTTTCTAAAGAGGACCGTCTATCAATTAAGGATCTAATACTTCCTGGAGGCTCAGTAATTGTTTCGCCATCCAGTCGGAGGAAACTAATCGAGGAGGTACACAGCTCAGATTTGAGCCCCGTGGCGAGCTCCGTCGACTTCTCCGATCGAGCTTCCAGTGCCTCTTCTGTTGCTCTGGAAAACTACGACATGGATCACATCAGCCGCATGGCAACGCTTGCTGTAGCCGGTCAGGCCAGCCGGGATTCCAGTCGACCCTGTTCGCCAAGGTACGAGGCCTCGGAAAAATTATATTCTGATGCAACTCCACCAAAGAACAGCTGTCAATCCAAAGAAAAGAACTTGGAGCAGCTGACGCAGAACATGGAGAAGATTTTCACCCGATTTGCAGATGTCCAACAGTGCCTCGCAGAAATCAGAGACTTCACCCAGAACGGCAAGAAGATTGCATGCAGTTATCCTTCAGCTTATGAACCTCAATATGTGCACATTACATGTCAGGTATGAAATTACCGTTATCGTTTTCTTTAAAATTGTGCAGGAAAAGTCAGCAGTCTTCTGTAGTAGAAAAATCAAGTAAAAAACGAATCTGTTGATTTATTGCATAAAGAATTATATTTTCAGCATTGTATTGAAAAATCATCTTGTCCAGTACTCTCAATATGCAAAATCAAGACTCTAAAAGAAAACAAAAGTTACATATAACATGAAAACATTTACAGTGTTAACATTTTTATCAGAAAAAAGTAAATGTTATCATATATATTACTATTAAATGTAATAATAATTATATTCATTCATTATGTTTAGTAATATACAAATATTTAATAATGCAAAAAATTCTAAATATTATTCATAAGTAATCTGAATTATAAGTAACATAAAGAGTAATAACTATTATTATTTATAATTCAATTCAATTCAAGTTTATTTGTATAGCACGTTTTACAATACGAATCGTTACAAAGCAACTTTACAGAAAATTATGTTTCTATAATATTTAGTAGTAGCTTATGGTGGTGACTGTCAGTTTGTGCACGTTTGACAGGATTTTTAGAAAAAATTAATGCAAGGCATAGTCAGCTAGACGATGAATATTATTAATATTATTAATTAATAATTGTTATATGATGCAGTCACACTGTAGCAAGAGTTTACATTACTATAATGTAAATGTAAACATTACAATATAAAAGCACAGACTCTTATCATTTATTTCATTTGTTTATAAACTACTTATAAATAAATAATGAATTTATAAATTATTTATGACTAATCTAAATTATAATTCTTATAATTATGATTATTTATAGTCATTTGCATTACAATACTATAATTATAATGTAAATATAAAAATTATGATAGCCCAGTCCTTTATAATCATTTCTGGCTTTTTGTCAGACATTTCGATTATTTATTTTTGAGTAGTTGGATTAGTGTTATTGTTGTTATTTTTTAAAAACAATAATTGTATTAGTAGTTCTGTTTGTTGAATTCATAAGTAGATTTTACTCATATTCCAAAGCATTTCACATGCTGCTTAACTTGTATTTAAATGTTAAATATAATAATTATACAGCAAAATAAATGATTACTTGATTAGATGATTTACTTCTAGAGCTAAATCCTAATCCAAACCAAGACTCTACAAAGCCCATTTTACTCTTAGACAGACCATCAGGTCGTTTAGCATTGTGAAGTATCACGCCAACTCATAATTCCTCTCACTGTTGTCAGTACAACCCTTTGTCAGCAGATGTCAGATTGAATTGATTCTGTTGACCATGGCATAACTTGTCTTAGGGAAATCATCAGACTTAATCCACGAGCACATGACCAGATCCGTTGTGAATGATGCTTCCTTAAAGTGGCTCATGGTGCTGCATATTGTATTTGTCTCTTCCTTCAGAAACAGTTGTCTGAGAATGTGTATACGGATGAGAGAAGGCCGTTGTTGCTGTGTGGGGGACGGATCTGCCTGCGGGTGGTGCAGGAACTCTTTGGCCTGACGGTCATAGAGATGATGCATGGTATGTCTGGAAGAATGAGTCTCCATCACATACATATAAATATGGAGACTTTCCAAAATGTCAATCTCAGCACCTTGTTCAATGCATATGTAATAAAATGAGATGTAATCTGATGCAGATATGTATAAGGTGACCATACGTCCTCTTTTTCCCATATGTCTCTGGCCTTGAATTCTAAATTGCCAAAAATGTCTGGATTGTGGCTTCGTTTTCTTATTGACATAGTCCTCGTACATTATATCTAGATATTTGCATTGCTTTGACCAGTCTCCGTAAATCCCACCTTCTCAAATGACAGTTGGTCAATCATATGCAGTGCCTCGGTGCTATTGGTCAAACGACATTTCAGTCATTTACTTGCAGCAAGCATGAAAACAATTGGAAAACAAAGCCAAAACTAGACATTTTAGGCCCTTTAGAAATACCGGCCAAGATAAATCCAAGAAATAAGTATTTATGGTCACCCACATTGATAAACTGACTATTTGAATTTGAATAGCATTTGCAAACATTGCACACTGAACGAAGCACCTGAATGTTACTGAGATCTCTGTGTTGATGTTTCAGGCAGCAAGCAGGTGGCATGTATTAATGAAGCCGTGCAAAGCACAAATCCCGTTTTCCTTTGTCGAAGACAGATTGTTGGGTGTGCTTTGGCTTCATTTAATTGTCAATGACTAAAATAGGAAGCGATTAGGTGGAGCAATCGGATTTGAGGGTTTAAGTTTGAATCAGCTTTACAGCCTTTTGTGCTGTGCATCTCTACAGCTGATGTATGCTTGAACCACTGGCACTTATGCTAAGACCACAAGTTACTGTGCAGACATTTCTCAGATTTAAAGGAATAGTTCACTCAAAAAAACCCCTCAGGTCATTCAAGATGTGGATGAATTAGTTTCTTCTCCGGAAGAGATTTGGAGAAATTTAGCATTATATCACTTGCTCACCAACGGATCCTCTCCAGTGATGGGTGCCGTCAGAATACAGTAGTTATAGTTCTAACAGCTGATAAAAACATCACCATAATCCATAATAACCAAAAATTATCCTTTGTTGTCTGAACATATTTCTTTAAAACTGTTTTGGACTATTTTTGTTTGTAAACAGACTATTAAAAAAATATATATATAATATATGTATATATATATTAAATATACATAAATTGATGGGAGTGGTGTGGATTACTTGTGAATTATTGTGATGTTTTTATCAGCTGTTTGGACTCTCATTCTGACGGCACCCATTCACTGGAGTGGATCCATTGGTGAGAAAGTAATGTAATGCTAAATTTATCCAAATCTGTTGAAACAAACAAATTATCTTTTTGGATGTCCAGAGGGTGAGTACAATTTTAATCAATTGTTTCTATTTGAGTGAAAATTGAGTGAAATCCTTTTTTTCTTCTTCTCACAGGTCCCATGTGGATCGTCTTGGTGGCTGATGCAGATGGTTTTGTTCCACTCACATTTAAACATAAAGATGAGCTCACAATCAGGAGTGCAAGAAGGAAATCTCCTATAAGACCGCCGAGTTGTGCGGATGTGTTTCTCCCTGAAAGTCCAGTGTCTCCCAGTGCAGAAAAATGAAGCCTGTATCATCTCAAGAGGACTTTTTAGAACTATTTTTATAATATCTGTCTTGTGTTAGCTGGATATCTTTGGTTAACACGGGGATAATCCAAACTCTTAGTTTGGAATTCAGGGAAAACTTCTTGCTGACATATTGGCCACTGTGATACTTATTAGATGTTGATAGATTTATGTAACATGACAGTTGTCAAGTGCAGAACAGTTTTTTCATTTTCAGAAGAAATACTTGAGTGCCTGCTTGATTATTTTTGCTTAAATAGTTTCTATTTTGTCCTACACAATGTTATGTGAATTAAGAAGATTCATAGTGACTGTATTCTTTTTTGTTTCTTCATTGATTTGAAGCACATTCTGGTTGCACATTAATAACCCACAGTAAAAGAAGCCTAATAATAGCACACACAGAAAAATGTTTTTTGATTGTGCAAAAATCTTCACTCAGATTATTGCTTAAATTTCAGAAAGAAATGCAAAGTAACAGTGAATTAAACATGAAATGTTTAAGCAAAAAAACTGTAAAACATCTTCATTTCAAGTCCACCTTTGCACATTTTGCATTGCCTGATTATTATTTATATTAAATGTAAAGATTCATTCAGGCTTCTGTTTAAAAACATACTGTACAAAAACATTTGGACAGATACATGAATTCATCCAAATAATATTCGATATTATATTTATTGAAGCGTCTTCAAAATATGCTGAAGCTATGTGAACCAGCACAATTTGTATTAATCCTGTAATCCATTCCCTAATATTGATAATCACTAATACAACTTAAACAATATATTATCAGTCAATTTTCCCCCAGGAAATCCTGATATACAGTATAATGATATGTAGTCCATTCACGGGTGTAAATTAGATACTGTAATTAAACTGTATATGTGGCTATATGCTCACTTGAAAATACAGAAGCAGACTGAATACAGAAACAAACAGAAATGTTTACAGAAAAACTAAATGATATATGTCACACAGTGTAATATACACTAACACCACTCATCCCAGCGCTGGGCTAGAATATAAGGATCGGCTGTTTGAGGACGTCACACGCTGCTCAGCTCAGCTCTGAGAGATTTGCAGGTAATACTCTGGCTTCTGAAAAATAATCCACAAATATATACTACATTATATATAATACATACAAAATACATCAATATAAATTCCATTCAGTTTATATATATATATATATATATATATATATATATATAACACACACACATACTGCCATTAAAAATGTTGGCTTCAGTAAGATTTATACAATTTTATGCACTAAGACTACATTTATTTGACCAAAATACAAGAAAAACAAGAAAAAAATTGAAATATTATTCACATTTCAAACAACTGTTTTCTTTTTGAATATATTTTAATATGCAATTTATTCCAGTGATGCAAAGCTGAATTTTCAGCATCATTCCTCCAGTCTTCAGTGTCACATGATCCTTCAGAAATCAATATAATATGCTGATTTGCTGCTCAGGAAACATGTATTGTTCATTAATGTTAAAAATAGTTGTGCTGCTTAATAATTTTGTGAAAACCATGACTTTTCTTCAGGGTTTTCTGAGGAATGGAAAGTACAAAAGAACAGCGTCTGTTTGAAATAGACCCTTTTTAAACATAACTGTCTTTGCTGTTACTTTTGATTAATCTAATGCATAAAGGAAAGCAATGGGTTTTCTGTAAATCAGAGTCTTCACCTGAGCTCCTCCAGTGCGACTTTGTTTCGTAACCTGACGTCTTCACTGATGGGGTACACCATGAGGATCATGAGGCCTGCGGTGATGCAGGCCACGGGGGCGGCTCCGATGAGAAGCTTGAGCGTGTAGACCACAGGAGGGGGCTGTCTGCACGCGCCTGTGTCATAACCAGCAAACCTACAAACACCAACAACACATCTCAACACAAATAGGAAATAGACAGACTGACTGTCTGTCATGATTCATCAATCCCAGCTGTAAATACTGAAAGAGTGATCTCACTGTAGACAGAGCGTCGACACTCCGAGAGAAATGCCCGCAGCAAACTTAGTGAAGAAAGCATACAGGGAGTAGAAGATCGCCTCGTGTCCTTTTGAGTTGCGGTTTGCCAGTCTGAAGTCATCCACTACATCTGGCAACATTGACCTGAGCAACAGGAAACACAACAAGGCGGAGGCATCAATCATCATCTCTATTAAACATGACCATTGGTACCATAAAGCCAATTCTTCTTTGTAGTCGGCACATAAAAGCAGCAATTTACTCATTTGGGGATTTTCCGAGTGTATCTTTAAAAACCAAAAAACAGCATGACCTTGCCATGAAACCTGTTATTTGGGGGTAATTAAACCTATGTATCCGAGGGGTTAAATCAAAGCTTAAATAAACAAGTTATGATGCATGGCATGAGCTCCATTTCTGAAAAAGATGAGAGTCAGGCTGCCTTTTTCATTGCCACTGCGAAACTGATTTGGAATTTGAAAATCATAAAACACCCTACTTTGTTTATGAGTAAAACTGTATTATATTTTGGTTTGTAAGACTCACCATGGCAACAAGAGAGAAGCGGCCACACTGAGCCCAGATGATACGGCCACCACATAAGCCACTATCAGATTTGGGATGAACACCAGCATCACCGTGAACGGCATTATCCACTGCACACAAGACAGTTTAAAAGAGCTCAATGAATGTAACACAATCAACATATGCATTGTACCAGTTTTAAGGTGCGATAAGTATGTTTCTGACTCCTGTCATATTAGAAAAGGCCATTTAAACTGTATATATGATTTTGAGATCACATGACCACCTGAGAACTGTTCATTTAAGTCATTAGTTGGTTAGGCCCTTATTATTATCAGATACTTGGAGAATAAAATAATCATGGATAACACCTCTGCTTGCAAATGAGCTGTTTTTACATCGACATCATGTGATGGTGCTTTCATGCCAACAGATGTCAGTATACAGCTAAAGAACACTGTTGTACTGAAATCTGAAGTCTGGTCAATGATCATAATAGAATCCTACACTGAGAGAGAAAAAAAACCACTTCTGCATCTTCACACAGAAGTTGTTGTAAATGTAACAGATACGTACAAATAAATGGCAAGTAACACATTGAATTAAAAGGGAAATTTTGAAGTAGAAAGTAGACTTGTATTTTATTTATTTTTACACATTTTTAGTAATTTTGTCAAGTCAGTTTTCTATTTTATAGTTGTTATTTTATATAATTTTATTTCATTTCTATATATTTTTTAATAGTAATTTTAGTCAAAAATATTTTTTGTCATTTTAGTACAATTTGAATTTCTAATCATTTCTAATCTTCTAATTGATTTTCTAATTTTTTTAACGTTTTTATCTAATATTTGCATTTCACTTTAGCTTAACTTTGATTACTGGAAACAGTTTTAATAGCTTTAGTTAACAAAAACAACACTTTTATACATGAAAACAAACTTTTATTACAGTTAAAATGCCTCATTATTGTCATTCAGAATCATAACATGGTAGCATCGTTTGTTAACTCATAAAACCACTGACGCTAAAGATCAATCGGATCAATTAAAGTCCTCCAAATCACTGATTAAAGAGACAGTTCACCCAAAAATGAAATGTCTATCATAATTTACCCACTCTCGTGTTGTTCCAAACCTGTGTGTATTTCTTTTGCACAACACAAGCTCTGGTTGATTTGTTTTTATCTTCTTCTGTGGTCAGTAAAAGAAAGAAAGCCATACAAGTTGGGAATAAGTAGAAGGTGAGTAAATTGCATGGACTGTCCCTTTAAGAAAAAACACTTGATAAAAGAACAATTACTGTAATGCCGCAGAAAGCTGCTGTTTTCTTCCCGAACTTCTCAAGGAACCACTGCCAGAATGGGATACTCACTGCGGCCGACATCTAGAAAGATATACAGTACAAAACTTCTGTCACATGTTCACTTTACCTCCAACACAGACACATCAGAGAACAATAGAGAACTTTTCTTTCTTTTTAATGTCAGTGTGATGAGGATCGCCAATGGCAGTAACGATTATTTCTTGAATTAAGTTCATAGATGTGTTCTTCACTCACCAGAATCGTCAGAACAATGTTCTGAAAGTGTTCTCGCAGCTCCACCGCATATGTGCAGAACAGCACAAAGTTACTTTGTATCAACTGCAGAAGGAAACAGCAGTGAATAGAAATATAAAACAGCACTAATGATGTCTTTAATTAATCCAGCCCAAATGCTGAGATTAAAGGAATACTTCAATCAAGGACTTTTACGTTCCATTGGACAAATAGCCTACGGGTTTGGAATGGCCAGTACATGCTTATTCGGTGAACTATTCCTCAAGAAAAGCTCAAGCTTACATTCTATTAAGGTACTTAAACCTGAAGAAACAGTATACACTGTGAATAAATATAATTATTCAGTTACATAGTTTGCTCCACACAATATCCAACTGAACACATTCTACAATGACATAACTAAAAGGAAAACATGTTACCTGGATGGCCACGGATATGAACAGGAAAGCCGCAGTCAGAGTGAGGTAGGACCCATGCTTCATGACCAAAATAAAGCCCTTATGGAAAGGAATGGCCTTGTCCGATTTAGGAGCATAGGGATCTAACGCAGACACAAAAAGTGGAGAAATGCCAAATGATAAACATGTTTTCTGAAGTGTAGAGGGACAACAGCTCTGTGTCAGGCACAATGTCAATAATAAACATTTACATTTATGCAAAATATTCCTATTTTCCTGTTTTCAACATCACTGATAATACAAAATCTCTTGAGCGTGAAATCATCATATCAGAAGGATTTCTGAAGGATTATGTGACCTTGAAGATGGGAAATTCAGCTTAGCATCACTAAGAACATGATATTTTAAAATAGATTCAAATACGAGCCAATTGTTTCAAAGAGTATAACATTACACCATATTACCATTTACACTCTATTTGATTAAATAAATGCATCCTTTGTGAGCATAAGAATCTTCTTTAAAAACAGATCTTACAGACCCCAAAGTTCTGAACAGTAGTGTATCCTTAGAAAAAAATTGAATATATAATATATAATATATATTTTGGATGAAAAGAGCAGCATGCACTTTCTGCCAACTATCTCATTATACATTTTCTGAAGAAAATCATGAAATGCACCTTTTTTGGGGTGAATTAATCATACTTTTCAATTCAGATGACAAACACAAATTTAAGTCCCATGATTACCACACACGCTCACCATCTCTCTCTTTGACTCCCAGGAACATGACCACCGTACAAACCAGAAACAGCCCACCGATCACTCCGGCAGCTATCATGTACACTTCCTTCTGTACAGAGAAAAAAACAGATCATGAGCGGTGATGGAAAACCTCTGTCAACACATTTAAATCTGTCTTTAATAACTCTTAATCTTGTGTGGTTGTAGTTCTATTCCAGGACATGGTTGTCATGTTACAAATGATCATGTTTATTTGAGTGTATTTGCTGCTTCAGGCGCCGTAAAGTTTAGGGAGCCCAAATTAGGCGCAACCCCAGAAAAGAGGAACTTTTCAATCTAATATCCCCAAACAGGAACTGCTCTGCCCTAAACAACCTCAGGATTGTTTGCTATTTTTTTCACAGACCGCGGCAAGCACTTCATTATTGTTCCCGATCAAAAGTGCCGTTCCAGAGGAGTCGGTTGGCGCACCCAACCGTCCCGCAGAGGAATGCTCAATCACACGGAGCGTGGTGGATTCAGCCCAGCCGCCTCTGAGAGCTTTAACCAGAGACGCTCGGCAGTCCAGCTCCAAATAGCTGTGGCCCTTCATGGTTCTCCATCATGGGTTTCCACTATGGAACCCTCAGCCACATCCACAAGCCAAGCTTGTCGGCTCGCTCGCATGTCGAATTTGATTGACATTGAGCTTGTTGGCTCTCGGCTCGAAATAGAGTTATTCAGTCCACTAAATAAGCACATTCATTTATTGATTTTGTGGATTCTGGTGAATATAAATTGTTCCCCTGAAGGTCACACTTCAAAGTCCAAACTTAATTAGGTTTTGGAGGGTTTATGGTTAAATGATATTGGATGTTTTCAGGGAAAAGCCATTTAGAAAAAGAAAAAAGGGGCAAAACAGTTATTTTTAGAACTAAAAAACTATCTATCTATCTATCTATCTATCTATGTTATAAAAATTGTTACAAAATCTTATCGTTCATAAGTTTAAGGTCAATTTGATTTTTTATTGTTTTTGAAGTTAGTCTCTTATGTGCACTAAGGGTGCATTTCTTTGATCACAAATACAGTAAAAACAATATATTTATGAAATATTATTACTATTCAAAATAACTATTATCTATTTTAAGATATTTTAAAGTGTAATTTATTCCTGTGACAGAAAGCATAATTTTACTCCTGTCTTTAGTGTCACATGATCCTTCAGAAATCAATATGCTGGTTTGCAAGAAATATTTCTGATTATTATGTTATAATGTTAAACACAGTTATGCACTTTCATATTTTTGAGGAAACTGTACTTTTTGGATTATTTGATAATTAGGAAAGTTTAAAAGAACCGCATTTATTTGTAACATTATAGAAGTCTTTATAGTCCTCGCTGAATAAAGATACAAAAACATACGTAGTTTTGCAGAAAATACATGAAAATAGAATTTAGACACAAAGGGACTGCAATAGGATCTTTGATTCACTGGTGCACTTCGAGGTGTAACTGTGACACGTACAGCATGAGACAGGAAGTCCTGTGACAGCGCCAGGGATCGGATGATCTCTGTGCCACTGCTGTTTCCCTGCTGAGTGGTCAGGTTTCGATGTGGACAGTGCTTGAAAGTGTGTGCACTCGCTACGATCTGACCCTGAATGGCGGCACCCACCAGAGTCCCGAGCACCTCCACCGTCATACCTGCACAAACGCATGCACAACATCCTTACTCAAACTGTCATTTACATTTGAAAGCACAGCTCTCAACAGAAGCACTTGGCAGGCATTTCTGGATTAATGAAGCCACAATGAAATCAGATGTTGTTAATCTTCAAGAGCAATCCAAACACGGCTTTAGATGAGCACGGTTGTGTGTGCAGCTGTAAGCTTACGGTAAGCTGTAGCAGAGTCTCTCTCGCGCTGGTCGGTGCTCAAGAACATGGTCAGGGCAGAATAAGGCACATGGAAACACTGCAAGAAAGATTTAGAACAAAGCACAAGACAGACCGTGATTAACAATTATTTTTATTTACCGTCATAGAAAATGATGTGCAATATGATGTGATATGACAGCAATAAGATATGATTAATATATATAGAAATAACTACATTTATTATTAATAATAGTCTGAAAATAGTAAAAAAAAAACTGGAGTTGTAAAAGCATATTAATAAATGTCTGCAATATGCAATATATTGCAAATGCAATACATTAGTGCAATACAAGGGGTTTGATTTTTTTTTTTTTTAAGTAACTACATAATACAACTTTTTATTGGAAGTTAAATATGACCTCCTATGGTTCAGGCAATAAAATTATTTTTGGTTCTAATTGGATGCTTTATTTTTAAGATGTTAAGAAATCATGGTGCATATTCTGTATGCTCTCATAAATGCTGATCTAAAAAAAAAGGCAAGCAAAATGATGGGGGATCCAAAAGTTAGGGCATGTACATTAATCAGTGGTTTCACAACCACTCATCTTTCCCATTTATACACCCATTTATATTATGTTGTATTATACATTTTAAAAGGAGACAACTTACAAGCACATAAATCAGCGCTATTCATTCCAAGAACAACATGTTCTGAGTGCATGTGCAGTACAAAATCAATATTTATTCAAGTACAGCAAACCTTCCTTGAACTCGCATTGCAAACTTACTATAAGTGTGTACTACACTCGGCTAGCTTTTCCAATTTCCGCGAAAGCCAAGTCAGCACTGCGGCAGACCAATGGGCCAAACGGCTACCAAAATAAATCTAACTACAGACTGCTTCTGCAGCAGTGCTTCTGTTTCTCAAGAGCTCCCTACATTGTTCATTTGACTTCCATTAAGGTTTTTAAATTTCGAGTAGCTTGAGGAACTGTTTATTTAAACATAAACCAAAGCCTAATTATGAAAAACGGACTAATTAGAATCACGTAAACTACATTCCCTTTCATGCACGCTGGAAGCAGCTGCTGTTTCTCAGCCTTGTGCTTACAGACAATGAAGAACGCTAAAAGAGGAAAGCAGCACTTATCCTCTCTGGTGGTTTGGGGCAAGTCGTACCATGTATTTATCAAGTAGTTAGAATGACTTTTCATTACAGCGTAGACTGCTGCGGTCGGAGCGGCTTCCCCACTCCAGCACTTACTGGCGGGTTTACGGAGGACAGTATGGAGAGAGCCATGCCAAGCCATAGTAACAAAGGATAGAAACACAAATGAATCATGGAAACTCCATGCAGACATCAAAGAGGCTTGGCTATAGATAACCACATGAACTTTTGTTGACAAGCTTTTTTAGCAAGATCATTTTACTTGAGAAGCCACACTGTGGACACTAGCTTTAAACGTTATAGGATTGGTTTAAGGGTTTAATACATTTGTTCTAAATTGGACTTTTATAAATACAGTAAAGACTTGCACATTGTTATAAAATAACCTATTTCTGTTTAAATGTTGTTCTTTTCTGCTTTCTTTTCAAAGAATCCTGAAAAAAATGTATACTGATTTCCACAAAAAATATCAAGCAGCACGATTGTTTTCAAAACTTATAACAAAAAGAGAGCAGCAAATCAGAAGTAATGAATGCTGAAAATGCAGGATTGCATAACACTAATAAATTACATTTTTTTAAATATTAAAATAGAAAACAGCTATTTTAAATTGTAATAATATTTCACATTTTTTATGGATTTTACTATGTTTTCAGTAAACAAATGCAGTCTTGATAGAGACTTCTTACAAAATAACAAAAAAATCTTTAATATATTATGCAAGGTTGCTTCTTAAATAATTTTATTAATAATAGTTTTTTTATTATTCTTGTTTAAACTCTTAATCCTTTTTCTTAATCCTTTTTTTAATAACGTGTTGAAAAGTTTGTTTTTAATATAGGCTATATATTAGGGGTTATTGGGTTGTAGGATAGTCTTAAAGGAAGCTCTATATATTTTCATCAGTCCAATACATATTTCTCATCACAAAACCAAAATATCACCAAGGTAAAGCAGAGGCAGAATTAGATTTTAATAGATCTGTGGGGTATTTGTGAATACATGATGGATGGTGCTGTTAATGTGGTTTCTGGGCCATCTGTAAACCTGCGTTTAGCATGAAATTATATTACAACGTAAAAACATCAAAGCAAAGGGTACTTACTGTGATGAGAGTTTGGTAGAGACAGTAAAAGCCCATATACCAGATGAACCTCCCATTGGTAAAAGGTGGGACAAACCAAAGGTAGAAGTAAGAGACCACCATGAATGGAGAGCAGCCCACCATCCTAAAGAAGAAAAGGTTACAACATGCAATTTATAATCAAAAACATATTTGGGGGACTATATTTCTGGCAAAGGTTGTTTGAAGGAATCAAGGCAAGTCATCTGGGCACAGGAAGACTGTTAGAAGGAAGCTAAATAAAATTTTTTAGCTTCTGTACTAATCAATACAAGAGCAGCTTGAGTGTCATCTTAAAGCTACAGTGCACATTTATTGCAGATGTGCGCATCCGTGTATGGTTTCTGTCTCTGTGTGAAAAACAGCATGGTGTTTGTGAGGATGCTCCTGATGTAGGAAAAATCATCTACACCGCTGGATCGCAGGCCACAGAACCACAGCGACAATCTGACATGGTCGTCGTGTATCTCAGAAGGGAGGAATTCTGCGGCATTTCCAGGATGTGGGGAATGTGTTGGCCATTTATAATTCATACTGATACAAGTCTTCTGTAGCATTATGGGACAGGAAATCAGCTGCAGGCATGAGCAAGTGACAGTGGGAAGAATTTAAATACAGTACTTGAGCTGAATGCCCCTTTTCTCAGAACCCCGCAAGCCAGCTAAATTATTCTTAAATTATTTTTAAATATTCACATTTTTAAAATTATTTTTACGTCATTTATTTAAAACATATTTACACATTCTTAAAGTAAATGCAAATAACGTCAAGATGATGATGTATCTTTTCTGCATAAAATCTACAAAATAAGATTAGATTAAATTAGATTCAACTTTATTGTCACTGCACATTTAAGGTACAAGGCAACGAAATGCAGTTAGCATCTAACCAGAAGTGCAATAAGCAGTATGTAGAGAATATACAAGGTCTACAATATGTAAAATAACTATACAGATAAGTATTATGGACGTAATTTACAGATTTCAAATACTATTAGCATGATATACGGATTGGTGCACTATGAACAAACTATACAGATGGATTATGTAAAAGTGTATGTACACTATAGGCAGAACTATAAACATATGAACATCATTTACACTAGTGCAAGGGACAGTAAAGTGCATAGAAAATATTTCAGTGTGCAAATGGATTACTTAGTGTTCCTGAATGAACAGATGAATGATTGATGAATAAATAATGTGCAATGGGTGTGTTTTTGCTTTTTTATGATTTTACTCCATTGGTGCTTTACGATACGATGCTTCCTTTTCGACAGTACGCTAAACTAGCGAAATATCATTGTCCTTATAGCGCCATTACATCTTACTTGTTAATCAGGTCAACAAAACGAATGAATGAAAGAATGAACGAATGAAGGAACAAATGAATAAACAAATGAACGAATGAATGAATGAATGAATGAATGAATGAATGAATGAATGAACGAATGAAGGAACAAATGAATAAATGAATAAATGAATAAATGAATATACGATGGAATGAATGAATGAATGAATGAATGATGGGGATTACAATTCCAAAATGTCACTCACACATACATGAGTTGGTTGCTAGGGTGTTGTCATGTGGTTGTTAGGGTTGCTTTGGGTGGTTGCTATGGTGTTGCTTTGCAGTTGCTAGAGTATGCGGGGTGGTTGCTAGGGTGTTGCTATCCAGTTACCAGGTTGCTCTGGGTGGTTGCTAGGGTGTTGCTATGCAGTTGCTAGGGTACTTGAATGGTAGCTAAGTTGGTTTGGATGATTGTTAGGGTGTTACTTTGTGGTTACTAAGATACTCGGGTGGTTGCTAAGGGGTTACTATGAGGTTACTAGGGTACCCAGGGCAGTTGCTGGAGTTTTGCTATCCGGTTGCCAAGTTACCCAGGATGGTTGCTAGGGTGTTGCTATGTGGTTGCTAGGGAAGCTTGGGCAGTTTCTAGGGTGTTGCTATGCAGTTGCTTAGGGTACCTAGAGTGGTTGCTAGGGTGATTAGCATGTTACTAACATGTTGTTACCATGATTAGCATGTGACTAGCATGTTGCTAGCATGTTTCTAGCATGATTAGCATGTTATTGGCAAAAAATATAAGCTAAAAATTGCTTATTCTATGGGCCGTTATACATAAACTAACTGCCATATTGGAAGATTGCAAACGTATCAACGTATCTGGAGCTGTCGAATGTGGCATCTATACATATCTATGGTTATTAGCATGACTAACAAGTTACTAGCAAATGTTTTTATATATAGACCTATATTTCAAAGTATTCAGAATATTACCATTATTAATCCATGCTGCAAAACTCTGTTGTGAATACCTATTGGCCCATCTCTTTGTCATTTGAGTCTGACAGTGATGAAAAGAACAATGATAGGTTAATAGACTGTGAGGTGTCACAAACCAAAAATAGAAATCACAGAATGGGTTCATTACTTAAAACTGACTCAGTTAGCTCAGTAAGGAGTCATGGCGGCTCTGAATTAATGAACTTGAGGTAGTTTGGTTAATTTTATATGAATGAATCATTGAAAAGAACCAGGTCATATAAAAGTCATTTTCCGCTTTATTAATTTGTTGTGGGCAGAAGACACAGGCACACACTAATGTGTTAAAATCTGACTAAACTCAAATGGACGCATGCAAACCTTACACAAATTTGTATTTAAAATTATTGTTGCACATTTTTATTATATTTTATCACATTTGGTACCATTTTAGTCACAATCTACAGCCCTGTTTTCCATATCTCCGCTTCAGGAGTGAGACTCGTCCCACAGCAAGTAACCGTTTGCTGAATTCAGATGATTGGCTTCCATTCTAAATTACGTGACCTTGTCAACTCTAGAACTATCACAACCCTGTTCCTGTAAAGAAAACCTCAATGTTTGGTCAGGTCATTTCTAAGCAGGTTTACCCTGGACACACTGACCTCCGCACCACACCGCATTTCACTTTCACAGAGAATAAACAAGTGTAAGCAAACAAGCAACACAGAGAACAGTGAGGTAAAGAGAGCGGCCAATTCTGGCACAGTCCAGATGCCACTGCTGCAGTGTGGAGCAACCCCTGTGTGCCCTGTCGATTGTTCGGTCACACAAAGAAGCCGCCGTACAGGAAAGAGAGAGAGCAGGACAGATGGGTTGATGTGAATGGAGAGAGCTGGATGGTCTGTAAGGTTCTGAATGAGGTGAGATGACCTGATACTTCAACTCTGGGTGAACTGTGGGCAAGTGACCTGAGGCAAATATAATGCACAGACACATGTAGCGAGGTCCAAACGTTTGAGACTGCTAGAGAAAATGCTTACAGTTTTTATCAACATAGCATAGTTTTTATCAACATAGCATAGTATTTTAACCCAGGATTTTAACCAGATTTTTTTTATATTCAACCAAAACAGTGAACCTTTTTATTTAATCTCAAAATGTAGTATATTCCCATTTATTATTATTATTTTTATGTAATGTGGTCTCTGGACTTTTGAACCTAAAAAATACATAGTATACACCCACAGTTTCCTACAACAAAACATGATAAATTATAATACGATGATAAGAAATAATAAAAAAAAAATTATATACAGTAATGATCTGTCTCGTTCTCGAGTCAAGAAACGTTTCTGTCGGACGCGTCTGATTCATGAACTGAGGAGCTGATGATACTGCACATGTGTGATTCAGCGTGAAGCAGACTGACACACAGAGCGTCTGAACCGAACTGATTCTTTTGGTGATTGATTCTGAACTGATTCTGTGCTAGTGTTATGAGCGCAGGTAAACCGAAGGCTTGAATCAACTATCCAAAAGAACTTCCCATCACTACTGGTAATCCAAAAACCGATGCAACCGGATCTTGACTCGAGAACGAGTCAATCTTTTGTTCATTATCTGGCTCGGCTAGGTGTTCATCTTCAGTTCTCTCTCACAGCAGTTCAGTCAGTGTAATGTTTGAGTACATTAATTACTCCGGGATTTTGGTTTGTTTTAACTCAGAGGGTGTGTCAGCCACATTAAAAAAGTTAAAAGCTTAAGTGTGGATTAATGCATATTGGAGACGCGAACCGTTTCAAACGATTCAGTTCGATTTGGTGAACTGGTTCAAGAAGATCCGGTTACATCGAGTGATTCATTCGCGAACCGGATATCACTACACTGCAGTGAACTCTCTCACAACAGACACGGAAGAGAAGACAATGCTGAATAAAGTAGTTTTTGCTATTTTTCGACCAAAATGTATTTTCGATGCTTCAAAAAATTCTAACTGACCCTCTGATGTCACATGGACTACTTTGATGATATTTTTCTTACTTTTCTGAACATGGACAGTATACCGTACACACAGCTTCAATGGAAGGACTGCAGAGCTCTCGGACTAAATCTAAAATATCTTAAACTCTGTTCCGAAGATGAACAGATGTCTTACGGGTTTAGAACGACATCATATTCCTTTTTGGGTGAACTAACCCTTTAAATGCTAGCTTCTAAACATCATCTGACAGTTTAAAAGGTAGTTTTTAAGAGGACAAAATTAACAGCACATTAAGAATATCAATACTAATTACATAATTAAAAACTAAATAAACTTAAAGTGATTTTTGCATAACATGTGCATAATGGGATGAGTAATATAGTAGAATTTGCCCTTTGAAGAAGGAACATAGAATCTGTAAACTGAAATGTTGGCACAGCTTTAGCATAATAAACTCTGAGACACACCAGAAGACCCACATGGGCATGGCCGAGATGTTCCGCAGTGATTCTCTGAAAACAAACCTTAACTACTTCCTCCCAGACACCATGATGTCACATCAGAGTATAATGAGAACTTCCTGTCAGACACTCACATCCCAGGATGTGGTCACTTCAATCTCCTGAGATTTGTAATTATGCCCACTTTAAGAGGCTCTCAACCTTTAGCAAACTTTTGTTACCTGCTTAGATGTCATCATTACTTACAGTAATAATTTAGTGTTATCTTGACTAAAGCCTGGAAGACACTACACAACTTTTTAAGACACTATGCATCTTAAACCTGCTGACTTTGTGAGTGTTTTCATACACCACTCACCATGGCATTAGTCGCCCAATCTTTGTCCATTTGCTTTTAGTAATGAAGAATCCCACAATGGGGTCAGTAACTGCCCCCCAGGCCTTGCCAACGAACAACACCATGGAGGCCTGGAATGGGTTAATCTGTCAGGAGAAGAGAACATGAACATCTACATTAATGGAAATTCTGATCTATTATTCAACTGTAGTAAGACTCTTACTAGAAGTATTGTATTAAAAGTATTAAAAGAAAAGAATCAGTAACAGTGAAATTATTTTTGGCTTCTCTGTTACTATGTTAAAATGAACAGGGTGCTATTCTGAGATTAATATGCTCTATTAACTTCATATCCACAAGTATTTCATAGCGTAATCTTTTATTCTAATATGTGGAGGTCTTACCTGTGCAATGTCCAGTAGATATATTTGAAGGAAGAATGCTGTTGCGCTCCCGGCGACCTGATTCGGTGCTCCTCCGATGGCGAAACAGAGTTTGCTACATACAGAGAGCTTCTGATCCAGATGAGTCTGAAAAAAAAGAGTCTCTGTGTCAGAAAATAATATGCAACCAACATAAATACAAAATTCTGAAGAAGTGCAAGTATTTAAGGTAAAATTAGCATTTTTTATTTGTTATTTTTAATGGGTATTTTCTATGGCGGTATTTGTACCAGAAATATTTAGTTTTCAAATATTTAGCATTTCATAAAAAAACAACAAAAAAAACATACACAATACAGTACAAAACAGTACACAAACATACACTATGTGAACAAAATTTGGATGCAATTAATCAATAGTGTGTGTGTGTGTGTCATTAGGATAATAAGTGAAGATATTTTGTAAATTTTCTACTGTAAATATATCAAAACTTAATTTTTGATTAGTAATATACATTGCTAAGAACTTCATTTGGACATCTTTTTTTTTTTTGGGACGATTTTCTCAGTATTTAAATTTTTTTGCACCCTTAGATTTCAGATTTTCAAATAGTTGTATCTCGACCAAATATTGTCCTATCATAACAAACCATATATATATATATATATATATATATATATATATATATATATATATATATATATAATGTTCTGATATTCCAATGAGAAACAAATATTTCCAAATAAAGATTTATTAAAATTGTTTACATTTATTTGCATTGAAGACTAAACATTGTAGAGTTCAATCTCTGAAATAATGTGACTGCGGTCTCAAATAATGTACTGGTAAATATATCTTGTGGTTTCTACCTTTTCACTTTTATTTTCTTCAATGTAATTCATCCTGATTTGTTCTAGTCTGATACTTGATTAGAGGTGCTTGAATCATCTCCATGTGTTATCTGATTGAGGTTTCTGGGTGATAATCACAGCATCTGTCTGTGGACTGCCGGATCAGAGTTTCTCTCTCTCCAGCATGTGGGTGGGATAGATTGAAGGGTCCTCAGCCGGAGACCCTTCAAAACCACAGGTAATATTTAAACCAGATGCTGCACTGCTGTGAGTGAGTATTTGATCACAGAGAACGCCCTTAAAATAAAACTTCTTCAGCACTTCTTTTAAAGAACACTTTTCACTGTGTAACATTTTAAAGTTGCCATATGGTTCTTTAAAGGTAAAAAAAAACTATTGGTCTTACATTAATATATTCATTCGTCTTACACTGATTTTTCACAGGTGTTTACCCATGTTTTCAATTAAGCATAGTATTATGTTTTAGGGCTCAAGAGAAATAAAGTTAAATGTAATGGAAAATATCCTAGCAGAAAATCATCAGTCGCTCACCAATGGCTCCCCTGCAGTGAATGGGTGCCGTCAGAAAGAGAGTTCAAACAGTTGATAAAAACTTCTCAATAATCCACAAGTAATTCACATGATTGCACGATTCAGAAGCAATTCCATCCATTAACATCTTGTGAAATGAAAAGCTGCATGTTTATGCATTTGTAACAACTCTATCAAGCTTTTTTATCTTCAAACTGCTGCTTCTGGCTATCCATAATATTGCTTTCTCTAGTGAAGAATTAGTCTTGTTTGAATGAGGAGAGAAATATGCACAGATCAAGCACTGTTTACAAGCTCAAACCATTCTAAACAAATATGTTGGTCGATTTTGATGTGTGAAAAATGTCTCAATGATGAATTTATTTCTTACAAACATGCAACTTCTTCACTACACAAGATGTTAACTGATGGACTTGAGTGGTGTGAATTACTTGTGGATTATTGTGATGTTTTTATCAGCTGTTTGGACTCTCATTCTGACGGCACCCATTCACTGCATAGGATTCATAGGTGAGCAAGTGATGCTAAATATCTCCAAATCTCTTCCCACAATTAAAAATGTACTCAATTACATCTCAGATGGCCTGAGGCTGAGTAGTAAACGTTCAGCAAGTTTTCATTTTTTGCCAAACTATTCACTTTACAGTAAAACCACATTGTTAAACTGCACTTGACATTCAACGGGACCCAGCAATGACACAATGGAGAAAACATCGGTATATAGTGAGTAAACAGTAAGTGACTTATCATTACCATAATGAATAAAGAAATGTGCGTGTGTTTTGGATGGCTTTCTGAATGTAAAGCATTTCACACATTAAAAAGGACACTCACTTTGTGGATAAGGCAGAGTAAATATATGTTTTTGAGGGTGTGTGTGTGCATGTGTCTGCCAATGTGCGGTGTGTGAGTAGAAAACAGAGGGGAGATCCTTTCAACAGATAAAAGGGAAGCCTAACCACCGCTCAGAGCCATATATTTACGAGAGAAATCTTGGAGACAGTCAGACAGACATTTGGTGCTGAAAATACTACAGAAGTCAAACACTCCTCTTTTGAGTTGTTAACCCGTGCATCCGCTCAATCAAAGCCAGTGTTTGGCATCTCCACGCCAACATGCACTCTGGGTACCCTCGCAGCAAAACAACCACAGAGGGCAGGAACGATCGCTCTTAAGAAGACGCTGTAATTAACTGGCAAGATGAAGAAAAGATGAATGACTTCTGAAATCACAATGTAATTATTCTGATAACTCGGGCAAGGAAATGAAAAGACTGGATATACACCCAAGTCTATTTAATCTCAACTCTGATGCTTCTGTGAATTATTCCTCTTAAGAAGGAAAGTAAGAGGATTTGATGGTGCTAAAGTGTGAAATGAGGAAGCTTGTGCGCTTAGCCTTGAGGCTGATATTAATTCTGGTTGATCTCTTACTAAGCATGACTGTTGCGATTGCACACATTGTGATCTGAACAAACTCTGTAACCATACGTACACATTCTTAAGTTCTAGAAAAGAACACAAAAACCCTCTTTTTAATTAGAATTTTTCAATACTTGCTTTCTGGTAAAAATATCACAACACTCTTAGAATGATCAAAGCTGTGTAAGATAGAAAACTAGTTTTTACATTTTTTTAATTAATAATAATTTACATTGGCAAATAGTATTTCTATAGTGAGCATAAACCTCACTAGATTTTTAGCTGATTTAAATTGTTATTATATTTTATTATAATCATTATTTTAGAATTATTATAATTTAAAATAACGGGTTTCTAATTATATATATATATATATATATATATATATATATATATATATATATATATATATATATATATATATATATATATATATATATATATCTTTATTCTTTAGTGTTTTTATCCACATGATCCATTAGAAATATGCTATATATTCTATTCTAATATGCTTATTTACTGCTCAAAAACATATTTTATTATTATCAATGTTACAAGCAGTTGTGCTGATCAATAATTTTTTTGGAAGCTGTGATATGCTTTTTCCATAATTCTTTGATGAAACAACATTTATCTGAAAATAGAACATTATTTTAGTTTTATAAATAAAACTGTGAAATCATGTTTTATAACTTTTTGTACTGTCACTTCACTGACTAATTTAATGGATTCTAGCTGATTTCAAATATGAATGCACTCTCAAAATCACAAATCTTACTGACTGCAGACTAAGAACCTTATTAAGGGTTCTTTGGATTTTGATTGTATACATTCACAGTAGCAACCATCCCGATCACCCTAGCAACACCCTATCATCGTATCCAAAACATTCTAGCATCATGGATTGCTGGAATTCTCACAAAGTTTATTTTGGTTGCTGTTATCACGATGAACAAACAGGAAGTCACTAAGTTGAGACACAAAATATCTGGCTTCCTCACAGATTGAAAACAGCAGATTGAAAGAAGCATGATAGCAGCACTGAAGTGTGGGAAGACATATGAAGTGGACAACAGACGTGAGGAACAAAATGAAAAAAAAAACTGTATAGAACAAAGCTTTTTGAAAACATGTCAACTTAATATATTTTTTTCATTATTTAAAATGAAAATTTGCTTAACAGTCATTAAAATCATGTCTAAATTTTCTTAAACTAAGGCTTAATTTTCATCATGCAAATTCTCCTTCTTTATCTTCTGATTTTGGGGTGAAATGTGTGCCTGACCCATGATTTTAGTGAGATTTAACCGAACTAAAGCTCTGTGTGCTTAGCGTACTGCCTCACAGTTGCCGCTCTGTAAGCTGATTTTCACTGTTTGCGTGAGGATGAATCTGGATGACATAATGAAGGGTTTAAGGCTTGATGCCCAGTGAGATTTGAAAACACATTTTATCATGACATTCGCGAGGTGGACTTTCACCTCCAAACTGAATGAGATTGCTTTCCTGCAGAGAGTGTGATAAACAATATCAAGCTCTCAAAACCCAAGACTGGCAAGTGTAGCGATCATTTTTTCATGAATGTTGAGGCAGAGGTTCTCTTATGGAGTCTCTGTAGATTCAGACTGCATGCAAAAAACACGCCTGACGGTCACAGTAACCACACTCACACAACCCATCTTTATTAAGACATTCACACTGCTTATAAGTACCACAAACGTTTGAGCAGTAATACAATTTTCTCAAGTCACCCATGACTAAAATATTCTGTATGATATTTACAAGTTATTTCTAATAATTCTGCAGTTAGGTTAACAGTACATGTTCAAAAATCAAGGTATTACCATGATAACATATCCAAAAGTCCATGGTTGAAAAATGTCCTCTTAAAATCTTTAACCTTCCACTATATATATATGACAGTCTCCAGCTTTCCTTTTTGTGATGGCGCGTGTGAGAACAAGAGCTCCATTAGTGTGTTTTCCATACATTATTGACGCACATCTACCATTTTCCCTTCGACCAGAGGGTCAGCGCAGAGGAACAACACAGCACAGACTTTATTTCACTTGACAGATCATCCCTGACATTATTTTTCCATGGATGAAGGTCATATTGCTTCCAGTATAATGCTGTCTTCAAATATTATACGGTCTTTTAAGTAGAATACAATGACAATTGCATGTGGAATTAAACCAATATTTGCTGGCCAACATCCAAAAGCCAAGCATTTATATATTTCAACTATAAAAAAAGAATCTAGGAATAAACACTTAACAGTGAAAAGCTTTTCACTTACTTTCAACGCACATTATATTTATTTCTAACCCAGCTGATAATACACTGTCAGTCTGTGGCATGTGAAAGGAATTCGGTTCTGATTACAGAAGTGATTTGTAACTGGTGCAATGGTTAAACTCTTGTAATCTTGTAATATATGACTTAAAAATACAGCTTGTGTCTTTACAGCACTATGTACTTGTGGGTTTACTGTCTGCCTGTCAGCGCTACGCCTAAACAGCCTTTGGGTATGTGTGTTGGTAAAGCATCCACAAAAACATTCCATTGGCTCATTAAAACATGCCATTCCGCATACTTTCATAACATACAGATGCAAAAAAAAAGTTCAGAGCGGTATCATAACTTAAAAACAAAAATACATATATACTGGCACCTGTTCCCCCCTACTGAGTGTTCATCGACTCTACATTGCCTGACACTATATATGATTTGTGCAACCCAATGCAGTCATGTTATATACATGACTTGAATAACATTAATATACATTTAGATGGATATTGCAAGCTAAAGATCATTAGTAAAGAACATTAAAAAGATATTGCAATATGCAAGCACATAACTAATGCAGAAAAACTTAAGTGTGCATCACATTGCCTTACCTGTGGTGGCACCTTGGTGAAAGCAGGTTCAGGGTGCTTCATCGTGAGTTTGTCCCCTGGAGTGACCCGGGCTTTCTCCCCCTTGGCCATGGCAGCCGGTGCGAGGGGTACAGAGACAGCAGCTGAACTCTCGGGCTTCTCAGAGCTGGCTACAGCTGTGCCTGCATCCATTCACATACTGCAGCAGTGAGAGGATGGGCGGGGTTACAGAGCTTGCACAGATGCTTTCCAGGCGTCACTCACAGATGTGAGCCAATCAGATGCCTCGCTCTGCCAAAACAAGCTGCTTACCTGAATCTGATACAGCATACATTCCTATACTGTTACACTGACGCTAAAGACGCTAAATAGACACATATGCAAAGTAAGAGCTGCTTAAGAATTTAATTACTTGCATGTGCTGAATATATAATTAGTATATCACAAAACAAAAAGTTCACTTTTCCATCAGAAACACCTTGAATATAATGTAAAAAATAAAATAATAAATAAAATTATCCAAGCATTTTTAACATGACCAAGTGACATTTTAATTTGAATAAATCAATACGCGTTGACTAACGAAACGTATGGTAATACCCTATGTTATTAGATACAGAGATAGATAGATAGATAGATAGATAGATAGATAGATAGATAGATAGATAGATAGATAGATAGATAGATAGATAGATAGATAGATAGATAGATAGATAGATAGATAGATAGATAGATAGATAGATAGATAGATAGATGTTATCTAACCTGACTGAGTGATGCGGTGAACTATCAGCTTCTGCAGCACGTTCAATAGATGTAATTACAAACACACACGTGCGCCCCCTACAGGACAGCAAACACAACTCACAGGATCCTAGATCTACTGTAGTAAATAAATCAAATAATAAGCATGCAGGCATTTTAAATCTAAGTTGTAGTGGCATGGTATTGCACAAATGCTGCATTTATTTGATACAAAACAGTAATATTGTGAAATGTATTTACAAAGTAAAATAACCGTTTTCCGTTTGAATCTATTTTAAAATGCAATTTATTCCCGTGATGCAAAGCTGAATTTTCAGCATCATTACTCCAGTCTCTACAAATAATTCTAATAGGTTGAATTAAAATAAAAAATACTAGGAACATTTCCTATTAGGCTATTGTCAAAAGTTGTAAACAGTTGTTTTTCAGAATTCTTAAATGAATAGATAGTTCAAAAGAACAGCATTTTAAGAGTTATTTTAAATTGTGAAAATATTTTCACAGTATTGTTTTTGACAGACGTTTTATGCATAAACCACAAAAAAAAAACCATGATTAAAAATACATATTTATTTATTAACTGCTCACAAACTCCCAGGTATACACTTGCCATAAAGTTAATTAAAAGATTAATAAATAGACCTGGTCAAAACAGTCATATCATCCTTAATATTACTCCAGAAATTCCTGACATTCAGCCCACTGGCCAGGAAACCAACCATATGGTTAGCATTACATGTAAACGCATTTCCAACATTTTGTGCAACAGTAAACAAGATGTGGAAATGAACAGGATGTTTAAAAGTACAGAGATTCATATGGAACAACTAGTTACACTAATTCCTTGAATGATTAATAGTGATGAAAATGCTTTGACTAAAATTGCATTGACAGTGGATCTAAAACTACCCCAAAACTGATAAAGACATTTAAACTATATGTTTACAAATGCACTTCTAAAATATTTAAAAGTAATATGTCAGAAGAAAAAGCAGCATACTGATCAAAAATTATCTTAAAGTACTCTCTGTGAGCACTTAAAACACATTGGAACCCATTTACCCCCCTTTGAAATGAGAAAAGGAATCAGCATATCTTCAGTAGGTTTATTGCAAGCAGAGGTCTTTATAACAGAGCCTCTGTCTTAGGCAAAGTGCATAAAACATTTGACATTTATAACTTAACGGTTCACAGTAAGACATACGAGCACAGATGATCGAACACAACTCCATTAAGCATCATGCTTCAGCTTCCATGATCTGAATTCTTCATTGATCTGTGTAAACATGTATAGCAGTGAAGGTTAAAAGACTTGGCTTGTGCATACTGCATTGCATCAGAAAAGGCCAACGCATCCAACTGTGAAAGAAATCAAAATAAAACTTTAAAAGAATAATTCACCCAAATATGATATCTCTGTCATAATTTACCATTTTTAATCAGCCACTCATTTTGACTGAAATGTAGATTGTTATTCACTGTTTATCTTTTAATCCGGCGAACTTGCTGTACCTGGGTCACTGAGTGAGTCAACTGATCTATAATGTCTTAAGAAGGGTTTTCAAAATTAAATGGAAATAGAAAAACGAAAAACACCGGCATTTATGGTTTAAAAACAATTAAACATCCTCACCCTCAGGCCATCAAAGATGTAGATGAGTTTGTTTCTTCATGGGCACAGATTTGGAGAAATTTAGCATTACATCACTTGCTCACCAATGGATCCTCAGCAGTGAATGGGTGCCGTCAGAATGAGAGTCCAAACAGCTGATAACAACTTCACAGTAATTCACAAGTAGTCCACACCACTCCAATCAATCAATATCAATAAATATCTTATGAAGCGAAAAGCTGCATGTTTGCAAAAGAAATAATAAAATAATCATCATTAATTAAGGCATTTTAACTTTAAACTGTTGTTTTTGGACAAAATACAAATCCATAATAATTGTTTTTCTCTTTCGCCCTCTCACATCAAAATCCACTAACATATTTGTTTAGAACAGTCTAAGCCTATAAACAGTGCCTGATGTGTGCATATTTCTCTCCTGATTCAGATAAGACATCTGAAGATCCATTTGTGAGCAAGTGATGCGATGCAAAATTTCTCCAAATCTGTTCGCATGAAGAAACAACTCATCTACATCTTGGATGGCCTGAAGGTGAGTCAGTTTTCATTTTTAGGTGATCCACTCCTATAAGAGCGAAGGATTTATGAAATGTCTCTCAAACGTGTGGGACCAATAAATCTGAGTCTCTGGTGCAAGCAGGAACAGTCAGGAGTGACCAAAATAGCTTGTGTGTCGATAGGCCTCTGAACGATGACAGCATTTGCTAAATCGGCTTCCTCCAAACTCTGACCCTCATCTCTCAGCTCTCGGAACGGCAGGGATGTAGTCAGGACGAACGGAGCATCCATTCTCTGAGCCTGCTCCACAAAATGCTGCACATCACTGATCCTGGAACAATTACACAAAGGCCAACATGAATGCATCTTCCCAGGGAGCTTTGCAGCAGCATCTTAGCAATCATGTTCAAGTCAGAGGCATGAAATCCTTACATGTGGTGACGCAAACGTTAAATCCAGCGTAATCTGATTTGATCTGCTGCAAAGTTGCAGCTTACGATTCTTCCATTTTACCTTGTGAGCTTACATTACATAAATGATGAAGGAGAATTATGTAAGAGCTTTTGAGGGTAGGATTTCAAAACTGGAGCACCACAACATGCCCAGGGTGGATTCTGACAATACAATAAGAACATTCAGGCATAATCATGTCTAAGTCCTGTAACCTTAGCTGTGTCCAGTTTATAAAAGCACAGTACACTAAAGAATGCATATTCAGTTTTCAAAGTACAAACCAAAATTTTTTTCTATGCATTTATACCAAACAGTTATTTAATAGTACAAATGGTTGGCTCCAGTATATTAATGGCGTGTGGAAAATAAACATTTTCTTAAAGGGTTAGTTCACCCAAAGACGTTCTTGAGACCTCGTGAGAGAGTTTAAGATATTTTAGATTTAGTCCGAGAGCTCTCAGTCCCTCCATTGAAGCTGTGTGTACGGTATACTGTCCATGTCCAGAAAGGTAAGAAAAACATCATCAAAGTAGTCCATGTGCTTTGAGAATTTTTTGAAGCATCGAAAATACATTTTGGTCAAAAAATAACAAAAACTACACGACTTTATTCAGCATTGACTTCTCCTCCGTATCTGTTGTGAGCGCGTTCAAGTGTAGTGATATTTGGTTCTCGAACTAATCACTCGATGTAACCGGATATTCTTGAACCAGTTCACCAAATCGAACTGAATCGTTTGAATCTCCACAAATGACTTAAGCTGTTAACTTTTTTAATGTGGCTGACACTTCCTCTGAGTTCAAACAAACCAATATCCTGGAGTAATTCATGTACTCAAAAAGTACATTGACTGAACTGCTGTGAAGAGAGAATTGAAGATGAACACCGAGCCGAGCCAGATAACGAACGAACAATTGACCTGTTCTCGAGTCAAGATCCGTTTCTGTCGGATTCGATAACCGAGGAGCTGATGATACTGCACATGTGTGATTCAGCGTGAAGCAGACACACAGAGCGTCTGAACCGAACTGATTCTTTTGGTGATTGATTCTGAACTGATTCTGTGCTAGTGTTATGAGCCCAGGTAAACCGAAGGCTTGAATCAAGGGCAATCATCTCCAATGACGTCATTACGTCGAGCGCAAAAGAACAGGTGAAACGTTTTCTTCAACTAGTTTTTTAAATCTAACTGTCCGAAAGAAGCGGTTTAGAAAAGAACCGAACTTCCCATAACTACTGGTGATCCGAAAACCGATGCAACCTGATCTTGACTCGAGAACTAGTCAATCTGTCGTTCGTTATCTGGCTCGGCTCTGTGTTCATCTTCAGTTCTCTCTTCACAGCAGTTCAGTCAGTGTACTGTTTGAGTACATTAATTACTCCGGGAATGTATTTTCGATACTTCAAAGAATTCTAACTGACACCCTTATGTCACATGGACTACTTTGATGATGTTTTTCTAACCTTTCTGGACATGGACAGTATACCATACATACACTTTCAATGGAGGGACAGAAAGCTCTCAAACTAAATCTAAAATATCTTAAACTGTGTTCCGAAGATGAACAGAGGTCCGACAGGTTTGGAATGACATGAGGGTGAGTCATTAATGACATAATTTGAATATTTGGGTGAACTAACCCTTTAAAACATGTATTGTTTGCAGTCACTGCCATATATATAAATAAGTGCTGTCAAATGATTAATCGCAATTAATCGAATCCAAAATAAAAGTTTTTGTTTACATAATATGTATGTATGTACTGTGTATATTTATTATGCATATATAAATACACACACATACAGCATATATTTAGAAAATGTTTATATGTATATATTTATATTCATATAAACTATTTAATATATATATATATATATATATATACATACATATATATATATTGTATATATATATATATATATATATATATATATATATGTGTATTTATATATACATAATAAATATACACAGCACACACACACATATAATACTTCTATATCATAATATTACATAAGTTATATTAAAATATTATAAATTATTATAAATTTAAATATCATAAAAACATTTATTAAATTTTTATACATTGTAAACAGTTACTTTAACTCTTTTTAAAATCAATTTATTTAATTGTGCAACATTTAAGGCTGCAAAAATGACACACACTTTTGAGCTTTTTTTTCTTTAGGGGGAAATATAACCCAGATGTGTTTTTAAGAGATTCACCTTCTACCAGCATATGATACTCACCGATGGCACAGATTAAACCTCTGCACGAGACGCTGACCGTCTGCCAGCCAAATCTGGAGGGAGGTCACAGGGAGGTCCTCATTCAGCTCCACAGCTGGGAGAGGAGGACCAGAACAGTCTTCATGTATCGACCGAGACCTGGCCACCACTCGTGGAGCCACGCTACAGAGGACAATAACTGCAAATTAATCCATTTCTGAAGTATGGTTAAAAGCTTAACTTTGTCCAATGAACTGCAAGTATTGTGATTAGAGGATCAACGAACTAACACTAACATCTGGATAATCCTTGACACATTTACAGTCAAACCATCACGGAGTAGAAATGTTTCGAGGACACCTAGTGGATGTTTGTAGGAACGACTAGATAAATTACTAAAATCTTTCATTTCATTTCTTTACTTAAGTTCAGGTGTGAAACTTTACAGGCCAATTTAAAACACTATATGCCAGAGAGGATCTGCTACCTTCCCAGTCTGTAACCTCGGCCTGTAAACGGGTGAAAGGTCTTTTTCTTTGGGACATAAACTTCATCTTTCATGTCCTCCACATTGACTTCTAGTTCTTCATCCTCAGCTCTTCCTTCAAGCTCAAGAGGCAGCTCACTTTAAATAGAGGATATGTAGATTATTACAGATTATTATTCTGTCTGTATGTTATCATTTGAGGGGAAATGTGCAATAATAATAATAGAATGGGCATTTTATACCTTAGCGAGAAGTAGAATCTGAATTGCTATAGTATTGACAACGTGACAATTCTCAACACTGCTCACCCTCTTTTAATGGCCTCCAAGAACTCTTGGTTTTCTTCTAGAGTGTAACTGCGTAAATCTTCATCGTTCACCGTGAAACCATTTTTCCACAGTCTCACTACAATCTCCACCTGAAAAAGTTGGGCCATGAAACACTCGTAAGAAGCATGAAGAATCCTTGAAAACTGATTATTTTTGCATTTCTTTTTGGTTATGCTAGTGACTCCATAGTGAATATTTAACCTAAAAACAAAAGCAGAAAACGTACTCACTCTCAGTCCAGCCAAGATGTAGATGAGGTTGTTTGTTCATCTGAACAGATTTGGAGAAATGTATAGCATTACAACACTTGTTCACCAATGGATCCTCTGCACTGAATGGGTGCCGTCAGAATGAGAGTCCAAACAGCTGATAAAAACAAACATGCAACTTTTTACTTCGCAAGACCGATTTTGATCAGCTAGAGTCATGTGTGGATTATTATGATGTTTTTATCAGCCTCTCATTCTGACGGCACCCATTCACTGCAGACGATCCATTGATGAGCAAGTGATGCAATGCTACATTTCCTGATGAAGAAACAAACTCTCCATCTTGGAAGGTCTGAGATTGAGAACATTTTCAGCTATTTTATTTTGCAGGTGAAGTTTCTTCTCAAAGTGTCATTAAATTGATGTCACAGCAACATTTTTTATGTACGGTAACCACCAGAATGTTTAGAACCACAAGAAGTCTCATATGAAGTGTCTGACCTTTTTGCCGCTGCTGGCGACACTGCTGATCTTCTCCACCTCATCAAGCAGGTCCTCCACAGAGAAACTGGATCTAATAGGGCTCACCTCTTCGTCGTCCTCCTCTTCCTCATTTTGTGCCCCTTCACACCTAAGAGCTCACAAAGGCATCAGAGTGTGATTAATTTTAGATTCCTCCAATTATGCACATGCAGTAATGATGTAATGTTACTGACATGATGATGTTTGAGGATGGATAATGGACACAGAGCAGTGTATAGCGTACCATGTGTCATCTTGAACCCTTTCTCTTGAATCAATATCTCTCATCATGACTTCTTGTATTGTCCATCTTGCAACACAAACATAAGCGGGCATATATAAGTTACAAGGGATGGTGCAAGTCAGTGTAACCACTGCATCAGTGCTTCCTGAATAATGCATGGAGCAGGACATTCTGTGTGAGATTGACAGGTGCAGTGTGATCTCACATTCTCAAAACACATTGATTGGCTTTCATACCAGTCCAGTAAATCTAGGTAAAATTATGTTTCAGCTGACCAGAAAGGACCAATAATATGCTGAATCCAATTTCTGTAGTTTTTATTTAATTGAATAATTATTAAACTTTAAAAAGGCTTTGAGTATTCTATTCATATTCACTGTACCAAACGGATGAAAAGCAGCATAATAAATGAAAGCAGTGCGCCAAAATTACGTAAGGACAGTGTAGAGAGCACGCAAGCGCACTGCGCTCCGTTATGACAGCAAACACGTAGCATATAACTTCTGTATAGCAGATTCATAATTCCGATTGTAAAATTGCAGATTGTTACCAGTATAAGGCTTGAATGGTGTCGAAAAACTGTCTCTTTAGCTCGTAAGTTTCTCACAGTGGTCTTGCCGCTCCGTACGCTACGGTTGTCCACCATTCCTATGACGTGGTAGTGACGTCACGTTTGTGCACACGTTGCTATGACATCACGAAAGCCAAACGAGCTTGAATTTGAAAAGGTGTTTTACATACTCTATGATATGAATATAATGAGTTGGTTCACTGAAGGAAGGTTAAATAAAGACCGCGTGTGTGTGTGTTTGTCTTGGCTGTGACAGATGCTCGTTAGTGAATTTAGCGAAAGTGCACATGAAAGTGTTCCATTTGGGACAGGGCCAAAGTTTCACTTTCACTGCGACCATTGTTTCTCATTTTGAAAACCAGAATTTAAACAATATCTAAAATCTATTTACAAATTAATAAACAAGAAAGCTGTTAGTGTATTAAGTGTAGCCTATGTCAACACTTACATGTTTTTATTAAATTTTTTTATTTTCTTTTTTCTATTTCATTGTAATTTTGTATCTCTTTTTTTTTGTATTCACCCCCTGGCTACTGTAAAATGTTGAGTTTGAGTGATTCAATAAAAAATAAATAAATTTGGGACAGGGCCTTTAACGATACATAGTAAAGCCAAGTTAAAATTAAATGAGAGGCTGTTATAAAACATGTAACTTTAGATTGAGGATTTTCTAGAAGCAAGGATAAAACAACATTTTGTCTACCCACTATAACAACAAAACGATAGCTGAAAATGTGGTACTTTATTCACTGAAATAAATGTAATCTTATAATTTCCAAAAACTTGCTCACTCTGCTGTTATTTATAAACACTAGAATTGCATTGAATAGTGTGTGGGGACATGTTAATTCAAATATTCATAATCAAAGATTTATTATTTAATGCACATTATTTTGAAATTTACAGTTTCTGCTTCCACCCAAAATAGGTATTCTCAAAATGATATAATAAATGATCTGTGGGGTATTTTGAGCTGAAACTTCACAGACACATTCTGGGAACACCAGAGACTTCTTGCATATTGTAAAAGGGGCGTAACTAGTCCATGGACCATGCCACAATTTTCACTAATTGGTTCCAGCCAATGTGGCAAATTCTATTTTTTTTAAAAGAAAATATCGTAAGATGATATGACAACATGATAACCTTTTGTTAGTGGTAGCTTTGTCACAGAAATCATCCTCAATTACACTAACTGTTGAGCCAAAGAATAATAATACAATTTTTTTCTTTACTTTATTTGAACAGAACATGTCATACAAAGAAAAACTTCCTGCCTTGTTCATCTGTATCCTAAGTCACAATAACTGTGATAGCCATTCTGGCTAGTATGATTTGCAGGAGCATATGGGTATCCGCCTCCTCATGGGAAGATTTCAGATCTTCAACAACATCCAGTCTTTTTTGGTCAGACAATAGCATCTCTCTCCACAGGTTACCGATAGCTGCTTGTCCTGAAGCTTTACTTGGTACTCTGCTAGCTTCCACTGGTCCACAGAAAATCTTACCAAGTATTTATACTTAACAGCTTTCTCCACTGCACTAGATTGTATCCTGGGGCAATGTTCTTTCATTGAATGCTACTTGCTGAACCAAGATTGTATCTCTCAGCATTCTTGATTGATGTTTTCCAGTACACATCAAATCCCCCATCTATCCGCTTATTGTTTCTTCCTTCGTGCAGCGTTAGGTTCAGCACAGAACCAGCAATCTCTCTAAAAGTCTTGCCATCACCTTGTAGTTTCTGAACAGGGCTCATTCCATCAATGATGCATGCAGAATGTTCTCCAATATCTTCATCTGATGATGCTGATTTCTCTAACTCTCTTGCAAGAGCAGCCTTATTAGTTTTTTTTTTTTGTCGCAATGAGCCATCTGGATTTGAGAGTGCCCAAGGCATTGGACCAAGTGGATGAGCCAGGACATCTTCAATGTGAAATTCTCTGCTTTGTGAAGAAATGATAATAGGCCCAAAGAGATAGCTTTCAAGACCACATCTTTCTTCTGTACCTGTTTTACTGTCGTCTTGATGCTTGAGAAAATTTCAGATTCTGTTTTCTCATTTTGTGCTCTTGATGCTCGAATAAGACTAAGCAAAATCTCAAGCATGTCCACATAAGAAATCCAGAAGGCAGGGGATCATTGTTTTCTCTAAGGAAGCTGAGGAACTCATTGAATCATGTCAGAACGCATTGACATGAATCTTGCTTGAGGGTTTCCTCAAATCTTGTCTGAGATATTTCTTCACTCAGGTTTTCGACTGCTTGCAGAGTTGCTTCCAAGTGAATAAGATCTTCCTAATGTTTCTGTTCTAACCATGGATGAAAACCTGTCCATGCTAATCTCAGGAAAGCCCCATACAGCAGTTTGTGGAGCCTTAGTGCTCGATTATACCTGTGACCATCAATAACCCCTGAGATTAAGCCATCAGCTATCACTCCTGCCTCTACACAAAGGTCTCTTAGACCAGCAATTGCAAACCATTTTCCAATTGTTGCCATAAAAGTACAGGTGGTATGGAAGACCCCCATTCTAAGGATGATGTTCTTGAATAGCTCCTGGTGTTTCCAGGTAATTTGTGCAGTTTTGGCATATATAATACCTGGTCAAAAACAAGAAAAATGTTGTTGAGCTGCAGAGACTTCATGATCACAATCATTGGTCATTTATTCAACTAGTACCAGTCGTTATTGTTGCATAATACACTATTTTATATATAATATATATATATATATATATATATATATATATATATATATATATATATATATATATATATATATATTAATTGCTAGGTCATGGATTGTCCCACCATCATGGTTCTGATATCACCAGACAGTCTTGTCTGTCTCTGAAAAGATATCTCCCCTAACATCAATATCTTGTGAGATAGATATACAAATATAACAATTTAATAAAAATAGTTTTCTTTAATATGAAATCTAATTTAAAACGTATACAACAAATATGTCAAATTATGGCAGATCTGCATAGCCCTGACTGTCCTGAAAATGTTTTACATAGCATGGATGGCTACTTCTTACAATATACTTCATACAAACCTGCTGTGCAGATACTGTAGGACGATAATGGCAAAAATAATGATTGCCCCTAAAGATTAGTAAAGCTACTCATTTGAAATGGTTACCATGTTTCAAAGTACTTATAAGGACTCTACAAACAAACTGGGACCAAATTAGAGAGACGATTAACGCACATTAACACACTGCAACTTTAAACATGTTTCAACTTATAATTTATTATAATTAATAAACGTATTAAAACATTAGTCAGCTGTCAACACCCAATATTACTAAAATAAATAAATTAAAGCATTATTTTGTATAATAATATATATTTTTTTAATTCTGTGGCGCCAACTTCATAGAAGCGCGCGCGCACTCCGTGCACTCTCGTGTCTTTCTGTAGCGGAAGTGGCTCGCCGGAGAGTTTCGGCTGGCTGACAGCAGAGGGAGAGAGAGAGAAAGAAAGAGAAATGGCGCCTCGACACTCTAGTAGCTGAGACACATTCAGAACGAAAGCAGCTGACAAGAGCTACAGGACTGGATCTGTCTATCAGCGGGGACAGACAGCAATCATGGTGAACACCAGAAAGAGCTCGGAGCACAAGCCCATCAGTCCCTTCATCTCGGGCAGGACGAGGTCGTCTCAGAGGAGCAACCCAAACTTGGACGAGCACAACAGCCGTGTAAGGAAGAGAGAGACACCGGCAGCCTATTCTCTCCGCCAGCCGGTTAGCGAGCTGCTCACTCTGGCCTTTTGGAGATGGATGGTTGAATGGATGGATGTATAGATAAATGGACGAATTGGGTGGTTGTCCACCTCTTTTGTTCCCAAATTGCGCCTTGAGTGATACTTGGCGATGCAGAATTGGCAGTTTAATGACACGACAGCGCTTAATCGCGGCGTGTCGCTTAGTTTTATGTGTTTTGTCACACACAATGGCTGGACTTTACTGAAGCCGGCCGGCTGCTTTAATGGACTCCGTGCCCCCAAGTTGTCTTTGTTATATTGGTGTCCGATTCGCGAACGAATCGTTCTGTTGATCCAGTTGTTTTGAATGATTCAAACGAACCGATTCGCTGTGTTTGCACGGTACTTTAAGTAGAGGAGAACTTTTGCAATTAAGATGACAAAGCCATACATAACTTAATATTTTACAGTATAATTTTCGAGAACGTGTACTTGTCAAACAAGTAATAGAGTCACAACTCCAATACGGAATTAAGCATTTTACGTAAAACGAGTATAGTTTTATTACAAACCTCCTGAGCTAATTTAGCAAAAAAAAGCAACTTTTTTTTTTAAAGAACTAGGAGCGCTTTTGAGCCTTAAATCAAGTGAATCGGATCACCGAAAACAACAGTTCGATCGAACCGACTCGCCATCGCGAATCGAGCGATATTTTGTTGCTGTGTTTGTTTCGCTCGAGAGACACCGGCGCGCGCCATGCTGTCACGCGCTCCGGGCACACCGATTAACCGTCAAAACAAAAGCGCGTTTGACACTTTTTGTCGGACGAAAAACGTCTCGTCCTCCGCGTGTCTTCAACAATAAATCAAGCTAGAGTTGGGGGAAGGGAAAAGCTCAGCTGAGACAGACCCCTTGTGGCTCAAAACAGTTATTGTTTTTGATTTAAATTTTTTTTGCAAAGTAAACTTTGAACTCGAGTGTTTATGTGTGACTTTAGCTGCAGTGTGTAATCGGCTCTTGACACAGGTTGTGTCTTGTTGATGTTTTTCACATTAGAGTGCTGTTTGAAATGATAACATATCCCGAATTCACATCGCAGTGTTCGTTTGGACGTGTTATCAAGATACTGCCATGTTTTTTGACTCTGCACTATAGTACTCTGGTATCCAGTACAGTGGTACAGTGGGGCTCGAAAGTTTGGGAAACCCTTGCAGAGTCTGTGAAAATGTGATTAATAAAAAAAAAGAGACCTCATACTAAAAGCATGTTATTTTTTATTTAGTACTGTCCTGAGTAAGATATTGTACATAAAAAATGTTTACATTTAGTCCACAAGACAAAAAATTACGGATATTATTAAAATAACCCCATTCAAAAGTTTGAGAACCCTTGGTTCCCAATACTGTGTGCTGTTACCTCGGATGATCCACGACTGTCTTTCTTTTTTGTGATGGTGGTGCTTGAGTCCCTTGTTTGTTCTGAACAGTTAAACTGAGAACTGTTCTTCAGAAAAATCTTTAAGGTCTTGCAGATTCTTCAGTTTTCCAGCATCTTTGCGTATTTCAACCCTTTCCAGCAGTGACTGATTTTAAGATCCATTTTTTTTACACTGAGAACAATTGAGGAACTTAAACACATCTATTAAAAAAGGTTCAAACATTCACTGATGCTTCAGAAGGAAACAAGATGCATTAAATTTTGGGGGGTTGAAACTGTTGGAATTTGAAGATCAAGGTAAATTGTACTTAATTTGTGTACCGGGAAACATACAAGTATCTTCTGTTGCTTACGAAGGGCAGAACTAAATGGAAAAATATATATATATATTTAAACAAAATAAGAACAATTTGGCCATTTTCCTCGTGTTCAAAAGTTTTCACCCCCAGCTCTTAATGCATCTTGTTTCCTTCTGGAGCATCAAGTGAACCTTTTTTCACAGATTCTGCAAGGGGTGCCCAAACTTTCGAGCCCAACTGTATATATCACAGTAGTAAAGTTTGGCTGATGTCATAATTTCCTCCACAGTACTAATTGAAAGTGTGTGCAGTTTAATTGCAGTTATTTGTTAGTTGTCAAGGTTCTTGGAATTATTTGAACAAAAAGAATCCTATAATACCACTGCCACACGTTTTTGGCATAAGAGGTTTAGGCTTTTCCTCTTTTCTGGTGTTGAATTTGGTCAATGCTTTAAGATTCTTTGTTGTTTTATTTTGCATTGCCACTATTTAAATTATCACCACCCATTTAGTTTGATTGATTGATTCCATGAAGGTTTTCCCACAGTCATTGAAAACCTGGAAATATCAATGAATTCAGTGCAATTGATCAAATATCTTTAATGAATATGTATTTGAGGTTTTTGAAAGTGTGTTTTCCTGTTGGGAATAATCAAACAAAAATAGTAAAAGTCATAAATTCTTTAACGGATATAAATATAGCTACATTTTCCTTAAACTATTTTGCTATTGTGAATGGTTGAACTTTTTTTGCAAGCTGTAATGATGTAATGATGTATTATTTATGTGTGAATGATTTTTTTTATTTTTTTTATGAGTCATCAAACAAGTTGATTCACAAGTTGTTCTAAATGATTCCTTAGCTATTCATTCTGAATGTCAAGTCAAAATTAATTTCTGTAGCACAATAAAAAGCAACAGCGTTACGCCAAAGTGCTGTACAAAAATGCTAAAAAAAACTTTTCCAGTAATTTGCAAACAATTGGAAAAGTCATGGGAATTAATTGGTTATGAAGTATCATAACACTGGCCTGATTTCATCAGTAGACAGGTTCTGTTTCTTTATTTTATCACCTTACATGTGTTAGGATGTTGTAAATGTGTGACTCAGAATTATTTAGTCAGCAGGGAGGTTAGAATGAAATCTGGGAGGAGAAGAATAATTTGGGAGATGATATGAGTCTGTCGCTCGCAGGATCAGTAGAGAACGATGAAGTCCCTGTCATATGAATCCACAGGTTTATTTCAGGCGGCTCGAGGACTGTTATATTGCACCGTGCCTCCCTAGTGCAGATTGTGTTTGTGAACAGACTTTGTCATTTATATTCTCTTTGTGTATTCTGCATTCTCCTTCAAGCTTTTTAATATCCTACACTCCTCTGTTACAGAAGGAGCCAGGCAGTGATGTTAACAGCAGTAGTCCACGTTTGTCCCCGCCGCCCAAGCGGACACGCAGACAGACCCCACCAAGTTCTACCGATACTTCTCCAAGTCCCCAGAGTAAAGGCCAGAGAGCCCCGTGGACCATGTCCAAACACTGTACTAGGTGAGGTCTGATAATCTGTGTAGAGCTGCATGAGTAATGCTTATCTTGATGATCCCATCCTATTGTAATCAAAGAAATGCTGTTCCTAAAAATCTCTTAGGGTGCTTTCACACTAGCACTTTTGGTGCGCACCCGGGGTCGATTGATGTCTGAATTCTGTTCGTTTGGATGATGTGAACGCTGTCTTCCATACTCGGATGCGCACCCGCGAACCATACCCGAGTCCGCTTAAAAACGGTGGTCTGGGGTACACTTCATGTGAACTCTGGCATGGTTCGCTGCTCATGTGAACGCAATCGTACCAAATCGCAGAAGTGAACCACTTTTAATGACAAATTATTTGATGAAAATGTGTTTGTGTGTGTTTCACTCACTTTCCTGATGAACGTGACTGACGCGCTGCAAGCAGAGAGCTGTACATCTCATTTATGTTCGCCTTCAACGTTCTTTAGAGCATTTTCAGTAAATTTGTAAGACAGACGCAAGTGCCGTTATGTACCGAAGCTTTATCAACAAAACAAACAGTTCAAAAACGTAAAACATAAGTGCAGAGAGTAATGTTATGCATTTGCCGCCTTCTCCTGCGCTGTAGTTACCAAGCAACGGTATAAACAGCTGCTGGCTTGATGATGCAAGCGAACAGCGGTTCGGACTCAAATATTATAATATGAACACAAACCAGCGTGGGCAGGGGGAGGGGGGAGCAACCGAAGTCGGGTTCAGACCAGCCAAGTGAACCAAGTGTGAAAGCACCCTTATTTACATCAAGTCTAGGTTTAGTTGATTATAATGGCAGCATTTTAGTTATGTGTTGCTTACATTGAATTTTGGAAACTCATTTGTCACCAGACAGTCCTTTGTCTTTGAAAAAGTTTGTTAGCTTTAATGCATATGGTCCAAACATACATCGACCTTCTGGTGGCTCAACTATATTAGTTCAATTTTTAATCAAGACATGATCAAGTTGTCTTTGCTAGGTGTAGACTTGGGCATTCAAGACTTACCCATGGGTTTTATTAATAGGCGAAGTTCCTCCTGTAAAGTTCCTTTGACTATCAAGCATATTTTGTTGAATTGTAATTTTTATGATGCTGCTAGAAAACGCTTTTATTCAGAAACATGGAATGGAATAGCATGGAATATTTGAAAATGTACCACCTAAATGTATTTTAGATTTTCTATCTTATGTTAAGTTGAAATGTTTTATATAATGTAAATCTTATGGATGATACTGAACCTGTCTGCCATGTAAATAGCCATAACATGGCGTAAAAAACTTAATAAACAAACATTGAATTTTGGTTTTTATACCGTCTGCATGGCAAGCGAGCAACATAACATGAAGCAAATCCAAAATATTACCAGGAATTTAGCTTTAGCTCTAAGGCTTCTTTTTTGGGTGTCAGTCAGGCAATGTTTCTTTTGCACTCATTGTAGTGTGCTAGTATGATAGTCTGCAGTATGTATAAGGCTGATTTTAATACGACTAACAAAAAGGCCTCTGATTGGCTGTTGCATTCATGCACTCAGTGTATACATCTGTGACTGGCTGTAATGCTCAACTATAGCAAAAGGCACATTATAAATGGAGCACTCTGAGATAGAACTTGTTGAAATTGCCACTTTCAGGGTATGAGCCAAAATGCTCTGTTTAAGTGTATGTCCTCTTTAAATGAAAATTAGCTGCTGCTCCTGCCTCCTTTCCAGTGTTGCCAAGTCCACTACTTTAACACTGTTGCCGTGGCTTGCTTTTTTCTTCAGAAGCAATCTTTGCACAACTCCAGCGCTAAACTGACCCTCATTTGTGAGGCAGTCAAATCCGGTGTAAAATGTTAGCACAAAGTATAGGACTTTTCTGTTTTTATTTTCCTGGATATTTCCTTCAAAAATTAAATGTTAACCACCGTGTCCTCAGCAGTCCATGGAGACTCATGTTGATTGGTGCATCCCAACACACAACACTTTTAATGGCTTTTTGGCGCTGACATTGTATCTCTAGCAGCTACAGCAAGAGAACAGTAATTGTGGACCACAGCTTCTCACTCATGGCTGTGTGTATGCTAATAGGGCAGGGAGCATCACAAATGAGCGGACTTTCACCATGTCGTCATAGTCTAGAACTGCTTGTGTGGAGAGACGGTTTATGATTTTTTGGAATGGTAAAACATTGAGTGAGTAGAGTTTTACCATTATAGTGGTTGTTTTCACACACTGTGTAGCCACATAGCTGTTTTCAAACACCATATAAAAGTGATTTTTTTTTTGCATTCTATGGCACCTTTAAATGTTTGTTTCTCTTATTTATGTGATAAAAGTAGTAGTATTCTTATGTGTTGTAAACTGTTTCTCATGGAATTACACTTTGTCTTCCAGGTTGTCCACTGGTGCCCTGCAGAATGGACGCAGTAAGTGTATATTATTTATTTTGATTTACTTAATGATTCCTACTAGTGTTGTCAAAAGACCTGGTACTTCGGTACCAAGTCAGTACTAAAAAATGAAAATGTCACGGTACCAGGTTTCTTTAAGTACCGGTGGTACAGAGTACCCTGTCAGCCCAGTTCTTGACGCATATAGTGCTATGGTTTCTGCGAATCAGAAAACACGGATGGAATCTTAAAATCCAGTCATGAAAATGAAACTTACAGTTTAATATGGACAGTCACGGAATTTGTCAAAGTTAGCATAAATTTATCAAATCAAATCTCCATATGGACCAGTATCTGTACCGTATTTTCCGGACTATAAGTCACACTTTTTTTCATAGTTTGGCTGGTCCTGCGACTTATAGTCAGGTGCGACTTATTTATCAAAATTAATTTGACATGAACCAAGAGAAATGAACTAAGAGACATGAACAAAGAGAAAACATTACCGTCTACAACCGCAAGAGGGCGCTCTAAGCTGCTCAGTGCTCCTGTAGCCTACACTTAGCAGCATAGAGCGCCCTCTCGCGGATGCAGACGGGAATGTTTTCTCTTTGTTCATGTCTCTTAGTTCATTTCTTTGTCATATAAATTTATGCTAACTTTGACAAATTCCGTGACTGTCCATATTAAACTATAAGTCTAAATAAATGTGACTTATATTCCAGTGTGACTTGTATGTTTTTTTCTTCATCATGACGTATTTTTGGACTGATGCGACTTATACTCAGGTGCGACTTATAGTCCGAAAAATAAGGTAAATGTTAAGCCACAAAAGTTGGTTGAAATCTGAATCCTGCATGTTCTGCGCGTCTCTGTTTGAATTAATGAATGGTTTGTTTACTACATAGACTGAAGCGTGTGACGCTTACAGTAATTTTAGCATCTGCCGTCTCAATGAGGATATAAATACATAAATAACATCACCAGAACTGTACTGAGTAACTTCATAAGCATTTTACTGTTTCATTTGAGTAAAACCAGTGTCAATTTAAAGGTATTCACGGTCGGTAACCCGTCAAAATAAAAGTTAATTTTACATAAAGGCATTGTGCTAGAAATATGACTATTATTTAGTAGAATGTATGTGATATTTTTGTGTTTTGCTTTGGTAACGAAATTGTGACCGAGAACCGTTGATTTTCACTGGTATCGTTACTGAATACTGAAATTTTGGTACCGTGACAACATTAATTCCTACAATGAAGAGTTCACCCAAAAATGTAAATATATTGACAAACATAAGAATTCTTTCCTATTGTTTATGGTAACTTAAGACAATGAAAGAGAACTTAGTGTACTGCTGTATGATAATGTATATCCGTAATCCTCTGATTAAATATGCTACCTTCTTTAAGATTTAGTAAAAAAAAACAAAAAAAAACATCAATACAATGACCAAATTTCCATTCTATAAATTTGTATGGCTTATATTCACTCCATCCATGCAGATGATATCAGATGCAGTTGTAAACAGTCAATCTTCCCAGTATTGCAAATATTAATTAATCTCTAGATTTAATCTCTAAGTAATTCTCTCAAATGTTTTTTAAACATTGGTCACAGTGGTTAGAGAGTTTGGCTCCTAACCCTAGGGTTGTGGGTTCAAGTCTCCGGCCAGCAATACCATGACTTCTAATTCCATTCCAGCATAAATGGCTGCCCACTGCTCCAGGTGTGTGTGCACTTTGGATGGGTTAAATGCAGAGCACGAAATCTGAGTATGGGTCATCATACTTGGCTGAATGTCACATCACTTTCAATATCCATCCGATCAATATACAGCATGTAATAGATACATCAACTATGCTGCCTTTATGTGATTCACATCAGTTTTGATGTCATTATGATGTTATTCTTCATTATCAGGCGATGGTTTTTGTAAGTCCTTTTTTTAAACCATAGGTCGAATGAGTCTGAGGGGTGATTCTACATCAGATGGGGACCACGCTCGCATGAACGGTCATGTTGAGCTCAAGAGGAGCCGCCGCATCAGGAAGTCCCAGTTCGAACACCTCAATCAGAGTTTACTTTTCGACCAACTTGTCAACAGGTAAATGCTGATTGTTGTATACATAGCTAATTCATGCCTGAAGTATGATAGTCATCTCAACATAAAAGATTTCTGTACATTTTCAAACTCAAAACATTCTAGACAGAAAATGTAATGCTACCAATGTTCAAAAACAGCTTGTTCAGATGTTTTGCTGCTTTCTTAATGATGACAGACATTGAATACATGAACACATGGTTAACCACATTTATATGTCTAGATATATATTTATTGTTGATGCAACCAGTCAGCAAATCATTAGGCAAATGATTTAACTCCTGGTTGACTGGGAGAGAGTCTGTCTATAAGCATTCTGAGCATCAAATGTCTTTGGATGAACCTCTTCAAACCAACTAGCTTTCAACCCCATGAATCCACTACGAGTCACAGTATCCAAATCATGTTCTGTTTGGACATTGTGTGCGTACGTTATAATTCCCTCATGGTTTTGAGTAGCTGGTGTATAATTAGTAGGACATCTGATGAAGCCAACAGAGTTTACTCTTGCAGAAACAGAAAAGAACTAGAAGAGATTACAAGAGACTACTCTATTTATGGTGACTACATTTGTTCATCTTGCATTCATGCAGATAATGGTTTATGATATAATTGTAAGTAGGTTCCGGCTGGACATGAAATGATGTAGTTAGACCTTACTTTGTTAATCCTGTAAGTCTTTGTTAACATTTTTACTAATGAGCTGTATCAGTTATTGGGTGGTATTTCATACTTGTTGAGCTCTGGAGATCTTTTATGCTAATCAAACATTTGCTGTCATGTCTTTTTCAAAGAAAGTTTCTGTGATTGTCCCTAGAACCGTCAAAACGTGTGTTTGAACATGCATTAGTGGTTTAACATTGAAGACGTATGGTGTGTTTACACTGCCGCAGTATTTTTAGTTAATTCCCTTTGAGAGCATGGTGGATTGTGGGATTGACAGTGGATTGGAGAAAATGTTGAGAGCATTGAACAGTTCATAAATGCTCAACTTTATGCAAATATCAAGGAAAAACACCAGGCAGCTGACAGATGTTGTGAATTGTAGGTAGTGATGTTTGTCATGAGCATTTAAAAATATGCGAGTTGTGCAGGAGTTTTCTGCTGGGCTTAGTGTACAAATCATTTTTTTTTTTTTTTTTTTACATATTAGAGACTTTGCAGTTTGGACACTTTAATTCTGAATAGATTGGCGGCGTTTACAAAAGTTGATTGAATTTGAGACCGTTTCTTTGCATTGGGTATTCAAAAACAAATCTAAATTTTTTTTAAATAATCATGTATTTTTATATTCGATTATATTGGATGTGTATTAAAAAAAAGTTTTTGAAATACATTTTTAATGATGGATTAACTGGGTTGTGTCCTAATGGGGTTTTTAGCATGAGGTAACATGTTGTTGCGGTTCAAAGACAGATGGTGGAAGTGTATTGGAGAGAGGAGACCTGCTGGTGTTGCACATGAATGGCTTGAGCTGCTTTACTCATTCTGTATGACGTTCCTCCATATTAACCCTGTGAAGCCTGACATATGAAGTGCAAGTCAGAAATTTGCGTAGGCTTATATTTTATGATTGAGTATCATTTGATACATCAGGCTTTTGTCTCCATAGAGAATATGAATCATGAAGGGATAAAATTATTAAGAGGTTCAAACTGAGCAACAAAATGCAGTTTGGTGCATCTGCTAATATTGGATCTCATTCGGGATGAAGAGGATTAAGTAAGCTCTACGCAGCTGTTAATATTCAAATTCTGTATTTGCATTTTATTTTCAAAATCTGATTTATTGTGGCCAATGAGATCTTTATAACGGTATATAAAATGCTTATAAATATTCACTCTATATCTTTCAAATATGTTTTCGTAAGATGATATTTAAGTTTAGTTTTATGATTAAAGTCTTGTACATTTTATTTTGGGGGGCAAAAAATAAGACTTCAGTCTTAAAGGGGAAGCTGTCCAATATTCATAAATATATTTCTCATATATATATATATATATATATATATATATATATATATATATATATATAAAATTATGAAAAGTATTACCGTAAACAATGTTTCGTCCATCTGATATATATCGTCATATCGCCCAGCCCTAGTTCAACAGGTATTTCTTTAAAGTTTTGATCATGTCGATAATTTAGAGGCTTTATAATTTTACATATCCAGTATGACAAGGCTTCATGGGGTTAATCTTGTTTATGAACTATTGTCTCATGAGACTAAAATGTTTGGTCATTGAATGCATGTGAATCTTGTGTCTGTTGTTAGTACGGCAGAAGCAGTCCTTCAAGAGATGGACAACATCAGCAGCATACGGCAGAATCGGGAAGTGGAGCGCCTCCGCATGTGGACGGACACTGAACTGGTGACTCCTTCTATTCTTTAACACTGATGATTAAACAGCAGAACAATTGGGCCGCCTTATTTTCCATCTCATTAAGGAAATGATTGCCCACATTGAGGTTATTAAAATCCTGCCTTACTCTGAAGCATTGGTTTTTCTCTTCAGTGTGGGCTGTGAATCCACTGATGAGTCGAAACTCACACACTACAAACTCCATTGATTCTTCCACATTTCTCATTTAGATGTTTATTTCTTTATTTTATGCTGCAGGAAAACATGGACATGTACTCCCGCGTGAAGAGGAGGAAGTCTTTGCGTAGGAACACGTATGGAATGCAGGCGCATCACAAAGCCATGAGCAAGTCAAAGGACCCCGAAGAGGAGGAGGGAACTGAAGGTATGTGTGGACTCTGAAACTGTCCTATTCGCTAATTAATTGTTTTTATACAACTCTGTTAACTTGGTTTACCAATTTAAAATGTTTGACTTTAATTTAGGTTTCAATGTTTTGGTAAAAAAAAATATATATATATATATATATATATATATATATATATATATATATATATATATATATATATATATTAGTGCTGTCAAAATTAGTGCGTTAACGCATTCGATTAATTTGAAATATTTAACGCGTTAAAAAAAAATAACGCAATTAACGCGGTTGCAGTTTTTTTTATTTCCAGTTGTGGCCTATGTGTGTTCAACGTGCAAAGAAATATGGATAAGACCAAGGAAGGACTTTTAGACGGAAAGTTTCAGTATAAAACGGATTACTCTTCAGTCTGCCACAAGAAACATTACTCTTCATTCAGTCTGCCACAAGAAACAGCAACATTAAAATCATGAACTCAAATGTCATTGTTTAACGTTAATAAGCTTAAACGAAAATAAACGAAATAATTGTGTAGCGGAGTATTTTATGTACACAGTGCCGCGAACTGTCAATCACTCCTGTGCGCGTGCATCACTGTCCTCCTCACAGCTGCAGCAACTTGCGCTCTCTCTCTTCATCAAGCTTTAAAACAAAAAGGGGACAAAAAGATCATATTGTCTTTGTGCATAGGCTATAGATTAATTAGATAAATGAATATCTAAATTTGTGCCTTGCCGTCTATGGTATTTTTTTAGAACTTAGAAAAAAGATGCTGCAGCCAATGAGCAGCCAGCGGGGGCTGCAGGACGACTCAACCTCCGTAGACAGTTTTTAATGTTTATCAGACAATAAATACTCAAGATTTTGCTTTAGTATAACTCACAACGAGTTTCACACACCTTCTCCGGCCACGTTGAGTTGTTGACACTTAACAGTGGGAAAAGCAACACATGCGCTATTCACTTGTATAACTTAAGGGTGAATGGGTAATGTAGTTTCTGCTCTGGGTGGGATGAATTAGGAAGCTTGCATTGTGAAGGGCGCTCTGAAAATCGGCAGTGCAGGTGAAAGATTAAAACCTCTATTAAAACAGATGTCCAAATGAGCGTACCGGTACGCTACAAGCACGTTCTGGGCGCAAGGAGAGGTGGCGGTACGCTCAAGAGCTATATTTGGAAGTGGCGGTACTGAGTACCAGTGCGTACTGGCCCACTTAAAGCACTGGCAATGACTATACTTTGGAATTTTTTTGCAGTCCACTTAGAATTCAACATGGAAATCATTTTTGTCTATTATTGGCATTGATTGTTTTGAAATTCAAATGGTACTTACATGCCTGTGTTTTTATTTCTGTAATAAATATGGCTGGTTGATGGTTTATTGCAGGTATGTTGTTTACATGAGAAAATCTGTGTTACAAGTTAAACAAAAATTCCAATAAACAATCATATTTTGAATTTAAATAGTTTCTTTGTCTTGAGTTTACATTAATTATTAACATTTTACATTTACATATCCAAAAAGTTTCAGTCTTTCAATTGCGATTAATCGCGATTAATCGCGATTAATTTTAAAAAATTGTGCGATTAATTAGTTAATTTTTTTTAATCGATTGACAGCACTAATATATATATATTTTTGGTGCATTGCTAGTGTCACACCGTGTGATTTGTATCTGGTGTAGGTTGCTTGTTTAATGTTCCCAAGCATCATTGCAGCTTATTGCATTCATATAAAATTTTTATGACCAGGCGAATTATAAGAAATGTAATTAATGATTCTGTGTCCATTTCTAATTCCATTCAACAGTTCCAGTTTCATAGTAATTATCAAATAAATTGTATTATTGTTTGTTTGTTACATTTTTTGCATCTAACAATGTCATTTGTCTTCTTGATCTGTCCTAAACATATATTATATTCCTTTTTTGATTTTCAACCGTGATGATGTTTATTTTAGTTTGGCGTTTGTTCTAAAGAGTTCTCTTTTATTAATTTTTAAGAGTCTCACGAAGAGGAGGAGGAGGATGAAGATGTGGAGGCTGATGATGATGAAGACGATGAAGGAGACGAGGCAGAAGAGGCTGGAGAGGAGAACGACAGACCTTATAACCTCAGGCAGCGTAAAACTGTGCAGCGATATGAAGCGCCCCCAATAGGTACTTGCTCATACACATGCACTCATGAGCATCGATGCTCAGACAGTTTTCATTCATGCTTATGTGCTTGAGCACCTAAAACATCCTTTTGACCCTCAGATGTTCCCATGCCATGCAGCGTGTGCAATCACTGGCTATTTTAATGAATGATTTTGTCTTTTAAATGCGTTTTCATTTGTTTTCTCAGAGCCAGTGAACAGAAAGCAGAGCAAGGGCTCTCTGTTCGACACGCACAGATCTCCTGCAAGAAGAAGCCATATTAGGTGCATTTCTTTTTTTTTCAGAAGTGTTTTCTTATGTGTAATATCTTCCTTTTTTGGAGGGCAATGTTTTCTGTTTGAGGGTTGTTATAATTAACTCAAAAACAAGAAAAAAAAAAAAGAATGGAAAGTTAAGTGAAACAAAATATTACATTTAAAAATGTAACATATTATTAGAACCAAGAGAAAGCATTTCCATCTACAGCCGAGAGAGGGCGCTCTGTTTTCAGTGTAGACTACAGGAGCACTGAGCAGCATAGAGCGCCCTCTGGCGGCTGTAGACAGTAATGTTTTCTCTTGATTCATTTCTCTTGGTTCATGTCAAATTAATTTTGATAAATAAGTCGCACCTGACTATAAATCGCAGGACCAGCCAAAATATGAAAAAAAGTGCGACTTATAGTCCACAAAATGTGGTACTAAAACTCACAATAAAATTTAAAAGCAAATTAAAGCAAAATGTAAAATTAAGCATTAAAAATACTAATATAAAATACTATTAATAAAAGCTATAATATAATCTCAATAATACTAAATCAACACTGTGTTTTCGTAACCAGAGTAAAGAAACATGCCATTCACAGTAGTGAATCGACATCATCGTCTGATGAAGAGCGATTTGAGAGGCGGAAAAGCAAAAGCATGAGCCGAGCTCGTAACAGGTGACATAAAAACAGAACAACTATTAATTCACTCAATATGTGACTTATTACATGGCTACATTTTTACTAAGGTTTGATGTTGCTTGATTTTTTTGTGTGACAGGTGTCTACCCATGAACCTGCGAGCAGAGGATCTGTCCAGCGGTGTGCTTCGAGACAGAGTAAAAGTGGGTGCTAGTTTGGCAGATGTGGATCCCATGAATCTGGACACTTCTGTGAGTCTGAATGTTTCTACACTTCTCTACATTTCTTTACTGAGGATAAAGATACTTTGTGGGTTAGCATATGTTCTTGTCTCTTTCAATGCAGGTGAAGTTTGACAGTATTGGAGGTCTCTCCCATCACATTCAGTCTTTAAAAGAGATGGTCGTCTTTCCTTTATTATATCCAGAAGTGTTTGAGAAGTTTAAGATCCAGCCCCCAAGGTAAGGTTTTATTGCGTATATTTTTCAGTTTTGTGTTTAGTTGACGTGTCAGAGGTTGACACTAACATTTGTAACATGTTTTCCCCGCTTTGCAGAGGATGTCTGTTTTATGGGCCTCCAGGAACTGGGAAGACGCTGGTGGCACGAGCTTTGGCCAATGAATGCAGTCAGGGTGACAGGAAGGTGTCTTTTTTCATGCGCAAGGGCGCAGACTGCCTCAGCAAATGGGTGGGAGAGTCTGAACGACAGCTCCGCCTACTTTTTGATCAGGTGACCTCACAATCCTGGCTCTAGTATGACTTTGAGATCATTTCTGTTGTCTGTGAGCTGATATTTATTGATGACCAGATATTGCACATTCCTGGATGTTTGTTTTATGTAAAAGAAAATTAGGGTTAATTTAGAAAATGTTCAAGTGTTAAATTAAGTGTTAAACGTCTTTGCAGGTTACAGTTTTAAAACGGTTTTGTCATTTGCTCAATAATAACAATAATAACATCATCAACTACAACATAAATAATAATACTGATAATTATAATTAGTGAAAAAATACAGTCAAATAATAGTCAAAAAATACATATTAAATCAAGTATTATTGAAAATCCAGTATTTGAAATCTAATATAAATCTTGAAAATAATCATTTTTCCACTACTGAAAATGTAAATTGATAGTTTAAAATATAAAGTTAATTAATATTCATTTGAGGATTGGATTTCTATTAAAAAAAAAAAAATTCTATTCATTTCAATACATTTTATTATGAAAAGTTGTGAGAGAAAAAAATAAAATATCGCTTATGCAGCATAACTGAACCTAGCTTTTACTGTTTTGTTTTTTTTTAGAAGAAAAAAATCTGCCTTTGTCTCCCTGTACTCTTTAAACAGTGTCAGATATTTACAGATTTGTATTTTGTTGATTCTTGTAGTGTATCACAAGTTGTCTTTTTAGATTTGGAGTGAATCACATATCCCTATAAAACAGGTGTCAGGCTCGGTTCTCTCTCCTGCTGTTTTGAAGTGTTAGATGTGTGATTATCCAGCCAGGTGATGTTTTCCTCTCGTCCTGGCAGGCATACCTCATGAGACCCTCCATCATCTTTTTCGATGAGATTGATGGCCTCGCTCCTGTTCGCTCCAGCAGGCAGGATCAGATTCACAGGTAATGCGTTTGAATGAATGCGGTGGGGATTGCAGAAGGTTTCATCATCAGGATTAGAAAAGCTCCTGAAGAAATCAAGTAGTTCGATATGATTTCCACACAAAGGCTTTTAGTATTACAAGGAGTATACGACGGAAAACAAGATTTTTCTTGCTCTTTTAAAGAGTTTGATGTACTACCCACATTCACACATCAGCACCTATTCATTTTACATTTGAAGAGTTTAACCAGTCATTTTGTTTTCTCTTTTTATGATTTAGCTCCATAGTGTCTACATTACTGGCATTGATGGATGGTTTGGACAGCCGGGGGGAGATAGTGGTCATCGGTGCTACAAATAGACTCGACTCTATTGACCCCGCACTCAGGAGGCCCGGCCGCTTTGACCGGGAGTTTCTGTTCAACCTGCCAGATAAAAAGGTGTGCAAATCCTTTTGAACTCCTACATGGTATTTCGGAGCCAACTGACATTCAGTGTCCCAGAGCGTCCTCGTGTCCCTCTCTCAAAACACTTATCCTGGACTTGTCTGACAGCTCAGTTTGAAGTCTTTTGCAGTTGGTTTGGTCACTAAAATGTCGTCTTTTATCTGCGATAATCTCAGATTCTGCTTGCCAAGCTCGTTTTAATCTTGATAAACGGAAAGCCAGTTAATTTTGATGAGGTTACTTTAGTATGCCGATCTCTGCTGATATCAAAGCTTCCCTGCTTTAGTTCAAAACATTTCATGACCGGAGCTAAAGGCCTAAACATTACCTATGAGTAACTTGAAAATTGTATGTTTAAAGATGTGCCAAGTATTGAGCCCTTCAAACTACAAATAAGTAGTGGTCGACCGATATATCGCTAAGGCCGATATATCGGCCAATATTTGGCATTTTTCAAATATCGACATGGGAACGATAAGTTTTTCTGTTTGGCCAATGTGTTTTTTTTTTGACAGCACTGAGAGCTGCAGCGCTTGAGCGCATGCAGTGCTCACACTCTCTCTTGTTCATCATCGTCGTTAACAGTTCTGTCTAATATGGATATAAGTCTGTCTAATAATCAGACGGTTTAACAAAGGGATTTATGTATACAGAAAGTATTATAATGATTGCTTTTATATTAACTATTAACTATTAATAATTTTACTATTATAGTAATAGAAAGGCAAACATGATGATACCTTCTTGTTTGCCATCAGCATTAAGCAAATATACATTTAAATATTTTAAACAAATCTTTGAATGACTAATGAACATAAAATTTAACATACCTTGCAAACTTAGTCGAATCCAGTTGTGAGATCTTGTGAAGAGTGCATTTTTATCCAGCATGATCGCGTGTGCTCTGTGTGACGGTCGGTCCGTGTGAAATGAATGTTTTAAACTTATGCTGCGCTTTATGCATTTGCCCACTGTCATATTCATGTCATTTTCTCTGTGTGCTGTATGTAAAATGAGGGTTTCCCTGGCTTTATTTGAAAAATATGATTCCTAATGCACACAAACTTCCCAGAATACTGAGTGCCCTGTTGGTAACAGTGTTTACTTTCTTTTTAATTATGTTTTTATTAAATATTTATTTATTTGTGAAAAATACTGTCATCTGAAGTATAAGTATGTTACTTTTACACATTTATTTTAAGTAGAGGCTAACTAGTTATTGAAAGAGATATTATAACATTAGATTATATATTATCCAACAGTCAGAGATTTCAGATAAAGTAAGAACATTAAACATCATTTAAACAGATGAGAGTATTCTAAATCCCAATGACACCAGAAACGGGTTGAAAACAATGATCAGAAGAATTGAATGCAGTAGTGTTTTGTTGAATTACTAGGAGTAGTTTTATTTTATACAATGAGTTTTAGACTTAAAAATCGGAGATTTAAAAAATACTTAAAGCCTTTCAAAATTAACATTTTAAAAGTTTTCAAAAATGTACAACATGTAGTTAGTAAAGAAAAAAAAAAACAAATTAATTGGAAAGATGCAATAAGTTTTCACTAATTGTTTCAGTCCATAACATTTTATTTAATTAATTGGAGTTGTTTATTATGAATTATAAATTAAAACATAATTTGTAATGAGAAAGTACAAAATATTTAATATGTGGTGTATTCAGTAGTGGGTTCAGACCCCCCCCCCCACACACACACATATGTGTGTGTGTGTGTGTGTGTGTGTGTGTGTGTATACACCAAATGTTATTGCATTGTTTTCATGTAGCAGTACTTTTAAATGAAAAAATGCACAATGCACTACTTTTGTAGTATTATATATATAATATATATTATTTTATATATTATATAATTTGTAAAATTATATATAAATCTGTATTTTTTTATGTTATTATTTTTGCCATTTAGAGTAATTTATTAAATAAATAAAAAATCAGTTAATTATTGAGAATGTATTGTATTGAGAAAACTTGATGTACTGATTTATATACCAACTCTATTTTATTTGCTGTAGAAAATTTTGACCCGCAAATGGTAGTAACAAACTAACTAGACTAGAAACAGCTCTGTTTACACTGAATCCAATTTATGAATCTAGAACACAACTTATCTAATTGTCAAACATATCTACACCCTTATATTGTGTGCATCATCTATGCCTGAGCTTTTGTTTTTGAAGTTGTGATATGAGGTCAGCGCAGTGCTGGTCTGATTTCTAGATGTGTATGTAGTTTGTCTTCACAGCAGGGTGCTGGCTAATCAGACGTTAGCTCTTATGTTTTTACCAGCCCCTTTGTTAAGTGTTTATGATCAAAACAGATTTGCTGTGCATTTTGAATTGCCTTGTTTTATCTGTACACAGTCTTGTGTTTGTGTTTACGTTCATCAACAGGCTCGAAAGCACATTTTAGAAATCCACACCAGGGACTGGAGCCCCAAGCTAGCTGAACCCTTCATAGATGAGCTAGCTGAGAAGTGTGTCGGTAAGATGGATGCAAAAGTGATGCTTTTCTAGCTTCAGCTCTATATCTCAACACAACTAGTTGCAGCATGAACACGTTTTGGGTTTCAAGTAGGGATGATCATTTTGGTTATTTTTCCTAACTGACAACCAATGCTTGTTAACCAATTATTAACCGTTAAGTTAGAATTTGATTAAATTAGAAAGGATAGAGTGTCTTTGACCCATTAAAAAAAAAAAAAAGAATTTGACATGCGCAAAAAGCAGCAAACAACATGAGGATACACATGGCCTTCATATCACAACACGCACTTGCAGCGCTTCTGAGAGCGGAGAAAAACATAATAAAGATACATATATATAAAACGAATAAATGGGCTGATACAATAAATATATTTTTACCTAAATAATAAATTAAGAAATTAAATGAAAAACTGTGCAACAAGTAGCCTAATATGCAGAGTTCCGGTTCATTTTTGTGCTGCGCTAAAGGAAGCGCAGCAGAAAGCAGCATCCTATTTTTCTTTAAGCTTATTTTACAAAAGCACAAAGATTTGCTTTTATTGTGAATGTACACAAATACAGGAAAACCTTTTACAATTCCAATTATCTTTGACTAATAGGAGTTGTTGCTTCCACTGTTAGAAGGAAAAAAAAATCATTTGATTGTGCTGGCGCCGCATGCATGTACACAGTTAAGCTTTGCTACCTTGACAATGCAGCCCGTTTATTATCATCATAAAATACAGTCAGTCAAACATTTTGAAGAAAACACACACTGCTCAGTTTAAATATTTAGGAAAATCTGTGCCGTTAAGTGTTATCACTGTACCGCTGCGATGTTATGCAAAACATTTTGTTTTAGATGAATCTGGGAACACCAGTGAAGTAAGCTACATAACAAATTTGGCATTCAAATACATTCGCGAATATGGAAACATCTGATTGGAGAGACCCAACATTGGTTTAAATTTTGTTTTAGCCTAAATGAATGTTTTGGCTTGTTATTTATATGGCTATAATTTAGCCTATATTTTGATTTATTGTTCTTTTCTAAATAGCCTACTGTGGAGTGAGGGAAACTAAAATAGCCTCGCTATGTTTACAGTGTTTATTATAATGTTTGTAAACATTTTGTGTTGGCATTAGGACTATTTCTGAATGAAAGAAAATGATACGCGACTTGTTTTTTTTTCTCTAGAATTTTTTTCTTATTATTATATGTTTAGCGTATTTTAACTATGCAGCAAACCTTTTTAAATATTTTGATAAATTACTGAAAATAAATGACTTTTTAAACCATTTAACTGATTGTATCAATCGGTCAAATTAACGGTTAACTGGTTAAAATGAATATCCCTAGTTTCAAGTAATTTCTTTCTTCACTGATGCTGCAAAGTGAAAAAATCACAGGCGATCAGAACATGTTTGTTTAATCTGTATTCAAAGGCAATGAGTTATTACTACTTGATTTCTCGAGACCATAAAGTGTTTTGATATCCGATGTTTGGAAGATGAAACATGAAACACATGTTGTTCCCACAATCAGATAATTGACTGTTTTACACAGATGTCAACATTTGTTCAACAGATTTATCATTATTTAATGTAGAAACATTTTATTTGCTCTCAAATTTATCTTTTTGGCTATTGTTTGTAGCTTAAAGTCTAAAATTAAGTAGCAGTTTGTTTTCCCAACTGTAAAATGAAAAAAACTTGAGTTAAGTTGAATGGAACACAGTATTGATATTTTCACTGTAAGCTAGACTATTGTCAATTTAGACTTCTTAAATAATAATAATAAAGTTTAATCTATTTTTTCATTTTATCTTTTCAAATTTCTAACCATTTCGAATTCAAAAAAACTTTTAAATGGAAACTAAAAAACTATTTTAAAACATTTAAACTAAAAATGAGAGCTTGTGAAAACATTTCATATCTTATTTTTTCATAGCCTTTTATTGTTTTATTTTATATATATTTATTTTGAGTAATGATGCAACTGTTAGGTTGTAAATATTTAAAGTTATCAGTTTACTAACGTTTTTGAACCGTATTAAAGGTGACGTTTTTGTCCAGATGAGTGTCTAACTCTGCTGTGTCTCAGGTTACTGTGGGGCCGACATCAAAGCACTTTGCACAGAGGCTGCGCTAGCGGCTCTGCGGCGGTGCTATCCTCAGATCTACGGCAGCAGCCAGCGTTATCAGCTGGACGTGGGCTCCATCGTTTTGGGAGCGCAGGATTTTGGTCGTGCTCTGCGCTCTATAGTACCTGCGGGTCAAAGGGCCCTGGCTCCGCCCGGTCAGGCCCTTTCCTGTGTGTTGAAGCCCCTGCTGGAGCCCACACTGGCCCAAACGCTGGCCTGCCTGATGCGAGTCTTCCCCCACGCAGAGCTCCTGCACAGGGAACACACACACGGTACGCTCACATTTCCTGCTGTTGGATTTTATTCTGTTCAGTGAGTTATTTCTACTATACATCACAGGTACAAAAAAATGTTTAATTAGTTTTTTCCCTTTGCCCTTCTTTTCTCATTTAGGTGTTTCATCATCCATTCAGATCTATTTTTGTGCCTTACATACAGAGCTTTATAATTACCACCTCATATTACTGCTGGGAATAGAATTCCCAGTATTTTTAATGACTGCTCTCTTTGAAATAAGTCATGTGACTCATCGCACCATTTAGTTCACCATTTAGTTAGAAAATTCATATGTCAAAGATGAACGGACACCTGGTTAGAGATGTTAGTTTTCCTAGATCGAGTTTGTTCATTATTATTATTATTATTATTATTATTATTATAATTATTATTATTATTATTATACATATTTCCTAAATGGTTGATTTTTGAATTAATGGAATCTTTTTCCTCGAAGATTTTAAACCCTTTTCGCTAAAGATTTCCAAGACAGATTTATATTTTTATTGTGCCCTTGAATCATTGAATGAATCGTTTGGGAGTCGTTGAGCAAGTAAGGTAAAAATAAATGCATATTATAACATAATAAAAGTGTTTTTTTGACCTTGCATGCATGTCATACTGTTGTTGGGGACTCCCAAAACCAAAATATGAACCTTTCAATTTCCATAGTAGGGGCACTTTAATCCTTGATGCGTTTTAAATCGTTAGTGTCAGTATAATTTATATGTGTGTGTGTATATGTGTGTGTGTGTGTGTGTGTGTGTGTGTGTATATATATATATATATATACATATATATATATATATATATATATATATATATATATATATATATATATATATATATATAATTATATAATTATTATTTTATCAGTATTAATGTTACTTTCTTCAAGGAATACTGAATAACCAAAGAAAGCACCACCAGTCCTAAGTTTAGTTAAAATCGCTCGTTTGCATTCACACGTTACCAAGTTTTAATTCAATTTTTAATTCAATCAAAGTGCAAGATTTTCCTTTTATTTTTATTTATTTACTACTGAGGGAAAGGGGGATAAAATCTAAGATTAAATCAAATCATTGTTATTATCAGAGTAACCCCAATACTAGTGCATCAAATCAGAGCACTTTTCCTGCTGCATGTTTCATTTGTTTTCTGTTTCTGTTAATCTGCTGTTTTTATAAACCACGCTGCATCTGAAGAGACGTCTGCAGAAATATAAAGTGGTTTCTCTGTGATTTCAGACACTGACAATCATCTGTTGGTGGAGGACTCGTACAGCGAGGACGAGGAATGTCTCGGTGCTCCTTCCATTTATGAAACTCAGTCAGGATCGCTGAAGGAAGCAGCTTCCATCACGACACACAAACCCTTTCTCCACTTTACCACGTGAGTCACTTGAATTCTCAGCTTTCAACCTCCGCGCACTTTCATAATCCATACATACACTGAGGCCCTTCATTTATTATGCTTATGTTGCAATTTTAATGCTGTTATGGCAAAAGAAAATAAACAAAACAAAGTTTCTACAAGATAAAATCAAAATGCTGTGTTTTGCTGCCATCTGTTGGTATGCTGCAGGACATACAGTCTGCACTGAGACAGCTTGTGTTCCTCAGCAGACCTACTTCAATCCCGTTTGCATCGATTTGTTCTTCACGGTTCAGTGAAACAGTGTTTTATGGCATTAGCTTGCGATCATCAATACTTGCAGCTGCTCACACTTAAATGAGATGTTGGCAAGTGGTTCATCTTATTATATTAATATACAGTATAGATGACAAATGCATTACAATTTTTCCTTCCTAAATAGCTGCCAACTTTATCAGTTACCTTATTTATTTATCTTCATTATTGAAATTTTATTTGACCGTCGTAGCTTCATTCAAGTTGTCAGCACCTCTTCCTAGATGAGAAACTGAAGCAGTTTCTCAAAACTAACATCTGTGTAGACAACATTTCTGTGCTTCTAGGTTTGAATTGAACGTTTCTAACTCACCTAGACAGATGGATAGATAGATAGTGACCTTTTTCTTTTTGTTTCAGTTCTGCCTACAAGCAGCCCACCTCTTACCGGCCACGGCTGCTGCTGACGGGACCCCAGGGCGCAGGGCAGAGCACACACCTGGCCCCTGCTGTGCTGCACCACCTGGAGAAGTTCACTGTGCACCGTCTCGACCTACCCACGCTATACTCCGTCAGTGCCAAAACCCCGGAGGAGTCTTGTGCTCAGGCAAGCCCAAAAACACAGCATCACTTTTAAAGGCTTCACACATCCAGTGTGTGGTGCTGTGGGCTTGTACAACTATTATTGTGCTTAAAATGTGTGATGATGGTAGTCGGCGCACGCTATCCACCTTATTTTCTGCATAGGAGTGAATGTGGTCATTTGTAACGTCTGGTCTGTGTGTAGGTGTTTCGTGAGGCTCGACGCTGTGTACCCAGCATCATCTATATGCCTCACATCAGTGACTGGTGGGAAGCCATCAGTGAGACGGTCAAGAGCAGCTTCCTCACACTCCTGCAGGATGTACCCTCATTCACACCGCTCCTCATCCTCGCCACAGCAGAGACCATCTACCAGCAGCTCCCAGACGAGGTGACCAATCTGTCCCCTGGACATACCCCTTAACCTAAATACACTTTTCTGTGTTATATTCATGTGTGTAACAAACTGTATATATTTTGTTGTGGAGACAAGTTTCTTTTCTAAGGGTTAGGTGTACTTTCAATTATTTCCCCCCACTCTGAAGAAGTTGCATAGAAATCTGTGATGGTTGATTGTATGACGCTCAAATTATGCGTTGGGTAAAATTTACTATATTAGAACTAAATATTTACATATTGAATTCTAATCATTAAAAAATAGTGTGATTTTTAGTATTTTTTAAATAAATATTATTTGTAGTTTGAACTAAGACATCTTCACAACACATCAGTGTCTAAACGGCATTTATTGTTTGAATTACCATATAAAATCGGCAGAATATGATTGATCAGACTCTTCGCTCATAGCTCCTCACTCCTCGTCCTCGTCTCCTCACGGTTCAATTAGAGAATTGAGATGTCCTACAAGATGGAGATCAATTGGTTTCTGGTTCCCCCATAGTGTGTCTGTGAATTTGGGGAGATGGAAGTGTGATCTTTTGGGCGGGGGCGTGTTTATTTTGGTGATTTCAATTATCAACAGTGTTTCTCAGAAATTGCTTACTGCTCCTTTAAGAATCTATACCGATTCATTAAAATGAAGATTTATAAAACTAGGTAAACATAAAATGGATATGTATCTGAGCTTAGCCTTTTAGTCTTTTAGTCAGCTTGCCCTGAAGCTCGTGGCTGCGGTTAAATACACTTGTATCTACTTTCATGATATGAAATTGATGTAAACAGAACATCTGATTTGTTGAAATAGATCTGTGCATCAGTGCGAAAGCAGCCTGTTAAAGCTGCCACTGTCTATGATCTCAACAGTAAGAATCAAATGGCAAAAGAAAAAGAATAAATCCATAACTATGGTTTAGCCTATCTGTAAACTTTAGGATACTTCACACACTCCCAGATAATGAAAGTGCTTTTCGTTTATCCCTAATTGTATTTTCCCTCTTTAATACTTTGCATTTGCTTGTATGTTTAAAAAGCTATACTTGCTTTTAATTCTTAACAATAATTAATTATATATTTATGAATATATGAATTAATATAATATTAATAACATTCATAGTTAACATAATTATTTAAACCAGGCTGCTTAAATAATTTAGTGAAAATGCACAAAATAAATTCGATATAATCGTGATGCATCGTGGAATTGAATTGAACATTGTTGAGAAAGATCACTTGAGCCTAATTTGTGTCCCATGCGCTAGGCCAAGGCTCAACCTTTTTCCTTTTCGTTTTGTTTTCGAGGTTTTGTCCCTCGTTCTTCTTTTTTCTTTAAGGCCTGACCTGTACCCATCATTCCCTTTCTGTTCTTTCTAGTCCTTTTCTAAGCACACCCAGAGGCGTTAAAATCAATTCTCAAAGACATGGCAGGAAGAACATGTGAGAGGAAAAGAGGGAGCGAGAGGGTGGAAGGAAGAGATAAGTAATGCAGTCTGAAGTCACACAACCAAAAACCCCTCTCTCTTAATTATGCTGACGGGGAGTCACTCTGGCAGCTCTGCGGCTTCACCTCCCAATCCAGCATCAAGCACCTCCAGCGGCTCATGCTGTGCGCCCCATGCATCCCAGGGTGAGTCGCTGGGCAACTAGTGATTGGCTGGTGGCGAAGCCCTTGATCATAGCGCCCACTGAAGAGACTGATGCCCACCAGGAGGGCACGAGAGTGTTTGGAATAAAAGCTTTAATGTTATTGACAGCCCTGTCTCTTGCTCGCTCTCTTCCTGCAAGGTGTGTTCATTAAAGCCCGTCTCATTCCTCTGAGGAAAGACACATGTTTAATTGATAGCAGACGAGGATGGGTTGGTTATTTTACCCTCTGTGTGGTGCTGGGTTCTGTCACACTTGTTTTTTGTTTTCTCACACACTTTCTGGACTTTCAGTGTTAAATCACCCCTTTGAAGTCCTCTGTGGTGTCGTGATGTTCAAATTTTACCAATATGACAGTGTTTGCATTATGAATCTGCAGTCAACAGTCAATCTGTTTGCTTTGTATTGCTTGAATTTTTTTTGTGTTTTGAAATGAGTAATAGTTCTGGAATTATCCCAGAATAATGTGCAGAGACAAATGAAGAGTTTGGTTCCAAAAGACTATAAATCCATTTCGGTTAATTTGAGTAAAAATGTGTTTTCTTTGCTGAGTAAGTGGCAAGATGAAAACCACTATTTTCTGTTTCAGACTTTCTCATAGCATCTTTAGGTTATGATAACATAAAAAATTCAAATCCAGATTTTGATTTTATCAGAATTATAAGATTTAATTCCCCCCCCCCCCCCCCAAATGCAATAAATCCATGATAGGTTTTTTTTTTTTTTTTTAACTGAAATAAATCAATTGAATAAATATGAAAGCAATTTTTCATATTGATACTGTTGAAAATACACAACGTAGTAAGTTGATCCATATGGACAGCCTCTTGGCACTGGCCTAAAAATACATTCATCAGCCATCGCTCCCAAAATGAATTCAACGGGTCATCTTGTTTGCTATAAATTAATTAAACAATAAAAGAAAATTTCATCATTAACAAGATCATGAACAACAATAACAAATTAGACCACAGATATCCCAAAATGACATTTCCCTTATATTCCATTTCTAAAAGTGCATTCATCTTTGCCATGTTACATTGATTCAAAGGGAGAAAACATGACCTAATAACTTGTTGGGTATCCTTTTTTTGCGTAAAATAAAAATTTTACTTTTCAATACTGACCAGATTCAATACTATTATTGTGCGGAAACTCAGCGTTTTAAAAACCAAACCCTTCAAATATTAGCTATGCTTAATAATATAGTCATTTGGTTGATTTTGCTGAAAAGGGAAAAATATATAAGTGATTTTTTGATCACTATCACTATTATTTGCTTTAAATCAGCATCAGTCAACTATGGATACACTGGCCAATATTGGATATTTAAGTGTATGTTTTCCTTTATTTTAAAGTTTTTATATAACCTTTGCCATCATGTTACGCTCCGATAGTTAATCTTTCAAAACAAAAAAGCCTTTATTTAATAACACTTTAATGTTATTAACGAAACTCAATATGAATTTACATTTTTCATGCTCTGCATTCTAAATGTATATTTAAAATGGCTTATATTAGTTTACGTTTTATTTTTAGTTGTTTTATATTAAAATTTTGGCCATTTATTAGTTATTGGCCATAACTGTAATCATGCACACTATTTATTTGTAGTTCATTATGTTGACAAGATTTGTTAAAACCGCGTCATCTATAGTTTCACCTCTGAAAGAACTTTCCTTCTGGCATACTTCATCTAGGTTGCACAGCCTGGTGGTTTATGTTAACCAAAAGTGTCTAGTGTTAACCAATATTCAAGCATCTATTTAGGCATCTCTTGCAAATCCTGGTTAAAAAGCTTCCTTAAAGTGTGTCTTTTGAGGTCTTAACGGAGCAGTATTCCTCCACAATCTTGCTGTGGCTCCATTGTGGTACAGAACACCCAGTTTTCATGACTCAGTCCATTTCTGATGGATACTATCAAGTCCAGCTCTACATTTCATTTAGTTATTTTTGTCCTTGACTGAATCAGAAATATGTTGTAGTATAAAAGTAAAATGGGTTAAAAATTTCATTTTATGTTGACTTCAACCCAGAGTTTTGGCAACCACAGAAAGATCTGAAGTGGCTTTGAATGGTGAAGTGGGCAAACTCAGAGAATCGGCTGTTTGAATCCACAAAGCCCGTTCCCACTTTGAAATGTACCCCAAGGCCCCTTCAGTGGAATCATACCATCCTCGCTCTGAATCATACCACCCTTACCTTGGTGTGAGAATCATCTCTTCATCCGGGCAGGGGGTCCTGTGTTAAAGCTGCGATCAATACTGGAGCTTCATAGTAACACCACTAGAGCTTCTACGGTCAGATTCTCCCTTAGAATAAACCATTCCGGCCGCTCCCTCTCATGAACACTTGAATCCAGGGCCTGTGAGATTTGGAGATGGAGAGTTTGTGTGTGGAATTCAGAAAGGAGTGCTGTGAAGGATCAGGATGTATTTGGCCTTCACTGATGTCAGCAGGTAGTTATATGAAACACCCGGTAGTCATGCTTTAGACTGAGTTGGAAATGTACTTTCCTTAACTGATGAATAAACTTTTAAATTAACCCTTAGGAAGAAGTACATAATGGATGAATATGCTGGTTTCTGGAATCTGTTGGTTTTATCTGTGATCACAGTATCATAGCTGATATCCCCCCAGATTGAATCGACAGCACTAAATCTAAATTGTTGTTGCAGGTTTATTGTAGCCATATTAACTCTGGACAAGACAAATACGTTTTTTATGTAAATGAGTAATGTTTTTTAGTTAATTTCGGCAAAATATCACCATGATTTGAGGAAAAATGTAATTGTGAGTTTTCTGGTCAAAATTGTTATTTAATTTAATTATTACAAAAAAAAAAAAAAAAAAAAAAAAAATATATATATATATATATATATATATATATATATATATATATATATATATATATATATATATAAAATATATATATATATATATATATATATATATATATATATATATATATATATTAAACAAAATAATTAATATCGAAATTTTCATATTTCACTGTAAACTTAAAAATCAAGTATTTAAGCCTTTTAATTTACATTACACAGTAAAACTTCAATAGTAATATTTAATATTTAATTTCTTTTGGTTTCAAATGTTAAACCTTATTTTTTTTGGCAGAAAGCCATTAAAGCTTCTCTTTTGTTGACAACAGCTGGTTCACAAGTGCTTCTCATTACAAATATGGGAAGATTGTTGACTCGTGTTGTGTTTCCAAAGTTGTGCTATAAGCATTGTGCAGCCCTATGTTATTGAAAAAATGAAGCGTCAAAATTATGTGAAAGGCATGAGCTGATCATAACTCTGCAGTTTATTTAGTGACTATTTTCATCTAGACCAGGTTGTTTTGGTGAAATCTTGGAAACAATCCAAAGATTTATTTGTGATTGGGCTTGCTTTCCATTTTGACATGCTTTTTGAAAAACAAAAAAATTACTCACTCTCTCCTTCTTTTTCTCATATTAATTATATTAACTGTACAAAATCAACATGCTGACAGATTGGTTGTAATATTTAAAAAACCGGCATACCTAAGAAACAATTTCCCGTTCCATTCACCTCAAGTAGGCCTTAAGTGAGAAGATATTGAACCTATTTTGGTTCAAGATTTTAAAAAGTCCATTAGCCCAGAGCTTATCCGCATTAAGTGCATCCCAAATATGCAAAGTAGAAGCTCGAGAACAGTTTGCACTGGCCTTGGGCTTCTGGCATGTTCAGCGAGACAGCTGTCCTCTCTGCAGCACTGCACGTCAGGGGTGAGGCCACCGATAAATTAAAAGAAAGGGGAACAAAATAACCACAAAAAATCTCTCGACTCGTCCGTTCCCTCACATTTCTTAAAGAGAAAGCTGTAGAGCCAGATGCCATGTCCGTCTGTAAACAGCATCTGCAGTGGGGGCAGGTGGTGTAGATCACAGGGAGAAGGTACGTGGCCCTGTGCTCGGGTGCGGGAAGAGTTTTGGCTCATGCTAGCGCATGTAGGAGGGATGCTAGCAGTCAGCTCCAGCAGTGTAAGGTTACACCTCAGTGTGCACTTGTTAGTTCACTAGAACACCTTCAGGGTCTGCGTTGAAGAGCCTGATGTCTTTTTATCTGTCGGTGCAATTTTGTAATTGTTTTAATCTTAGTCAATATGGGTAGTGAACATTTTAATAAAACAAACTATATATGGTTAAAAAAAAACCATCAGAGACTAAGTCTTTCAATACAGTTGGCTTTAAAAGTGACCTTTTTTTTTTACTTTCTAATATTTCAGCTTTACTTGCATAACGTTTTACTAGTCTTTTAGTAAACTTGTTTTTCAATGCAGCATAATAATAAAAATACAAAAATGCAAAACTTTTTGGCTAATTATCCAGTTAAAATATCTAAAAAGATAAATGTACTTGACATGCAATACTTAAAGATTCTTAGATTCATTGTTAGCGATTATATCATCAGTATAATTCTATTTCATCTTGTTACTCCAGCACAGTTTTTTCCCCACAAAATACATTTTCTTTCAACCATTTTTTAACTGGAAAATTAGACTGCAAAAAAAAAAAAAAAAACCCAAAGTGTTTAAAGTTAAATTCTGCTCCAAAACGTTGTTTCAAACTTTTTAACTCGCATCACAAAATAAGATATTTTGGAGAACGTTGGCCTCCAAATTACATTGCATCTCATTGACTTTTATTTTATGGACAAAAAAAAAAAAAACTTTCAAAATCTTTTCCACAGAAGAAAGTCAGACACACTTGTTTTTGTGTGACATGAGGGTGAGTAAATAATGACCGCATGTTCATTTTTGAATTAAATATCCCTTTAAGTTTCAATCAGTGGGGCATTTTACCCCCCGGGGATCGTCCAAAGTTGACACCATGGTTTGAAATAACTTTTTAAAAACATATTTATATGGCACAACTTCATTTTTACCTCTTAATTGAAAGCATCCTGAAAATGTTGCATTATGAAAGTAAAACACATTGCGTATGTCCTTTGATGATGACTTTAAATTCAGATATCACACCGGTTTGCAAATCCCAACTGTATTATTTATCAGTTTCTTATCTGCTTGTTGTTCATTTGAAGTGAAGATGAAACATGCGTCAATAAGAGAATGACAGGAGGAGACGAGAAATGTGTTTTCCACATTTCCTCTGGATGCCTTGTTCTCGGGCGAGTTGAAAGGCCTATTTAGTCTCTCAGCTCTCTTCCTCTCAGAATCTGCATTAGTCTCCAAGGCTTCCATCAGCTCTGAGACAAATCATAAAATCACTACCTGGCTCTTTTGTGGGTTACTTGCTTTGCTTCCCTTCATCTCGCCTCAAGAGTTGGGACCAAAGAAGTCTGAAAGCAACCTGAGTGGAAACAAATCTGCCATGAGGGGAACAACACATAAAATAATGCAGTTGATGAGGGATTGTTTGGATCTTCAATACCTGCTCATGATTGGAAATTGAACTTAAAGTGCTCTGCGGGTCCTCATTATGGAGAAATTCTCTCCTAAATCTGTCGCCGCCTTGTAATATTTGGGGAGCCCTGGAGACTTCTTAAAGTGGCTCAGTTTGCGCTAAGATATGAGAGCTTTCTGATATTTAGGAGTCTTTAGCCTTTACCTGATTTAATTTGTCCTGATTGCTGCAGTCTTGAAGAAACTTACAGTGAAGTTTAAACTGCTGATTCAGTAAAAGAAAAAACGCTCCCAGACTTCAGTAATTGGACTGGCACAGCACACTTTACCATGTGAAATTAGAGTTGAATGTAGCCATATGAGACTGCTCATTAAAACACTCTTCAATGACACCTGTGACCATGTGCACCAGACTCTGGTCATTATTTTCAGGATTTCTCTTCATGCACGAGTCTTTGGCTGTCAGGAAGGATGCGTGCATCATCACATTTCTTCTCCATCCTTTCATTATCTTCCGTCAAATCACTCTTCGTTAAAGCCTTTTGTTATCCTGCTCTTCTAATTGGCTGACTGACGGCAGCCATGATTTTGTCAAGTAGGATGTGTTGCTGAAACACCATGTTTTTTGCTCCTCGAGCCGAATTTGTAAACCTACCCCTAAAATTTGAGTAAACCACTGGCTTATTAAAAAGAAGAGTTGTAACCCTATTCTGATCATTAAACGGTGATAAAATCAAAGGGAAATTATGCATAAAACATGTTGTTCAATCCGTTTTAACGTGTTAATGTATTTCTCTCTATGTGTGTATATATGTATAAAATAATATAATGAGTATAATATGACATATGATAATGATTATACTAAATTATTTATTTGAACATTTAAAAAAATATCTGATGTCTTCTAACTGCTTTGGGTTTTACCCTTTAAATACTGTATGTTTACCAGCAAACTTTCTTTTCATAGTTCAAGCTGAGCAGAACAATGCTTCATGCCGGGAGAATATTTTCGAGAGTCAAAGCCCGTCATGCAATGTGCTTTCGGGGTGAAAACCAGAAAAAAAAGTGTTACGCACAAGAACAAAGAATGCTGTGGGAAAACCAAATCGACAGGGTTCAACACAAGTTTAAATGAGTTTGTATGTTGGCTGGTCTACTTTTTGGCGAGATGTGTGATGCTTTTTAGTGGAGTCCCAGGGATTTGATCCCTGCTGGTTGGCAGCTTTTGAAGAGCAGTATGGGTGATTTGGAGTGTTATTTTCATGGCAGATGTTCTCACAGTTTGTATATGTTGACTTCATGAATCACTGTTTATGATGCTCAACTTAAAGCATATATATATATATATATATATATATATATATATATATATATATATATATATATATATATATATATATATATATATATATATATATATATATATATATATATATATATATATAGGTGATTTACTGTTTTACATAAAACCATCATTCATTAGCTAAAGAACATTCTGTAAAAATGTAACCTTGAAATCTTTAATATCAACTGAGTAAGGTCAAAGATTGAAGTCATATTGAAAATAATGGTCGAAATCAAGCTTTGATACTTATCTCTTTACTAGATTTTAAGACTTTAGCCTGGATTCCACATAGTGTCATATAAATATATGTATGTATGTATATGTGTGTGTCTAATTTTTGTTGTTAAAAAGCATATGTAAGGTTATTTTCTATTAATTTTTCAGTCTGCTGACTTAATTACAAACTGCAAAAAAATTTTAAATTTCTAAATTTTGCTATCTTTTTTTATTTGTATTTTCTACAGCTGACATGCATCTTCAGCCGTTCATACGGGGAGGTGGTTTGTTTAAGCATGCCGGGAGAAGAAGCACGCAGGAAGTTTTTTTCAGACCTCATTCTTGAGCAGGCAGCCAAGGCACCACCCAGCAGGAGGAAAACCGGTAAGTGTTTACTGTGCTTAATGCAGAAGTATAGATTTATCTGTTCTTAAATGGAGGTAGTTAAATCCCCTTTTTGTTATTTAAACTTTTTTACCTTTGTAAGACTTCTTGAACAACTTTCTTAATCTACTAGAGTAAATGCAGCTGCGGGCAGCTATGATCTGGGCCAAGCACCGTGAACGATGTTTGTTACATTGTGTTGAAATCTAAGCTTCATAGTAAATCTGGTCAGATACCCTCATTGCATGGTAATATTTTATTTTTGTTTCAGATATTGTTTCAAAATACCTTGTAGTCCATATGACTCAGTATATAATAGGAATTAATGGAGACCAGACCAGAAATTTGCAACCAAGTAATAGAAAAATTACAAGAAGAAACTTCACAGGATGATTGCAGTGATGGCCATAGACTCTTAGCAAGAAAAAGAAGAATGATAGGGGCTACACGCACTTTGAGCTTGGGCACTAATGAGGCCATTAGCATGTGAAAGGCGTATGTTAAAGTGCCTTAGGTCTCTACCTTCGGTCTTCTAGGGTGTCAGACGTAATTGTCTGACTGGATGCTGATGTAATTTATTACCATTGTGACTTTAATATTCCTCACACTGTCCCTCACTTCTGGTTTGGTTCAGATTCTTAAAGGGATAGTTCACCCAAAAATGAAAAATTAGTTACTCCACTTAAAGTTGTTCCAAACATGTATGACTTTCTTAGTTCTGTGTAACACAGAAGAAGATATTTTGAAGAATGAAAGTCAATGGGGTCCAAAACAACATATGTCCACGTTTATTTGCTTTAAGTTTACACGCCCCCAAATAATTAGTTATTGATGGCTCAATTTGAATGAAAACCTTTTTGTAAACAACTCAGTCAATTTGATTCAGCTCAGTCCTAATAAAATTTTGATTGGATTGAAAGGGATGTAGACCTGAAATAATCCTAAAAACTAAGACTATAAAAAAAATGAATTAAAATCACAATGCATTAAAATATAATATTAATATTAGATGAAAATTATGCTTCAATTTCAAACAAGTTCAAGTACTAGATTTACTATATACACTGTGTATGTCTATCGATCCAAAACTGAAAAAATCACTTCACAAAATCCCTAAACCTCAAGTGCCATGTGAACAAAGTGGACACTGAAAATATACAATTAAAAGCTAATAAAAAGTGTTTGTATTATAATAAACATAAATGATGCTAAAATAACACTACATTGTAAGGAAAGGAATGCACTATCCAAAATATCATCCTTAATGCTCCACAAAAGAAAGTCATACAGTTTTGGAATGACATGACTGTGAGTAAATTCATTTTTTGGTTTTGATAACTTCTGTTGCTGTCATTGAATTAACTTCTCTCAATTGCGATTACTTCCGTCACCGCTGCTGCTCTTCCAGAATTGCTACTCCAGCTTATGCATAAATTGGGCGTCCCGGGTGTTCCTGATGTTCTCTTCTGGATATCTTCTCCTTGTGGCCGATTGCCATGCTCATCGGCTCCCTCACAGCTGGAGCCATTATAGCAGAGAATGGCTTTCAAGTGGAAATGCGAGCATCACGACCCATTGATGCAGAGCAGGGGTCCTCCCGTGGGCCGACCACGGGCAGCTCTGAATAAAACACAAACCCTACTTCCTTTGGCTGCGTAGCATCTGTGGTGGGAGAAAGGGGCTCTATTAAACACCGGGCCTTAACCATTAGCTATAATTATGCTCACAGTTAGCATGACTGCTCGCTAGCTGCTGCCACAAAGCAAATTGCTGAGGCTGGTGGCTCAACGACTTTCAGGCATTCTGCCCAGATCTTTGGATTAGCACAAGGTTCTCGGCCTGTTTACCGAGAAGATTTTTCTTTTGTTGGCGATATTTTCTTACAAGGCAGTGCCACATTAGCGCATGGTGTGTTTGGTCATTTCTGGCAGTGTGTATTTGGTTCATTGTATAGATGCAGTCCTGAATTACTGCAGCTGTCAGGTTGTTTGTTGGAGCTCTTCAGAAATCAATAATACTCTGCAGCCCACGCTGTGGTGGGAAGCGTTTCTCGACTTCATCCACATAACGCAGGGTGTTTGTAATTCCTCTAGCTGCTCTGGCACAGTTTCAGTGTCATCTGACTCTTCCCTGTTTCGCACCATTTGCTCAGCGTTTCATCTGGTATTACATTTAGGTTTGGAGATCAAAAACAGTTGAGTTTCTAGACAAAGTTTGTTTATGGATCTTGCATAATGTTATTAGACTAAATTAGATTAAAGAGATTATTGCATTTTGAATATGGATATTTTTTTTACAAAAACACATCGATTTATTGGTTTAACTTTCTATTAAACTTCTCATTAACCGATGGAGTGCAACACAAGGGAAGTTGCATCAGACGGCTTGAAAGATCAGACAATTTTTTTTAAATAACTCCAACTGAATTTGTCTGAAAAAAGAAAGTCATAAACACGTAGGATTACTTAATGAGGAGTAATTATGATTTAATTGTTATTTTTGGCTGAACTAATCCTTTAAGATTAAAAATAGTTTTAGTGTTTTTTTCATCAAATAGATTTTAAATTCTTAATTTGATTTGTTACATTTAAAAACGTTTTTAAGAAGTCTGTGATTTTGTATTTATGAATTTAAATATATTTAGTTAAATCTAGCCTTCCATTAGAATATAACTTAAATATTAAAGGCTAAACAGCATGTATTTGAAAACACATGGAGTCCTTTCATTACTTACATTAAAGAATTTGGATTTAATAGTGGATGACTAATCTTTGTGGACAATGCAGACCTTGTAGAATGAATAATGTCTTCAACATATATTTGTTTAATTTTGTATACATTATGATTTTAAAATTCATTTTTGAATAGATTACCATGTGCAAAAACAGGAGAAGCATTCTCGTTAAGCGTTGAGTTCTTTAAACATTTTATTTGGTCTTTCTAGAGTAAAAGGAGCAATGTTATGGTTGTATGGAAGTCATTTTTTTGTGGTTGTAAAAGGCTGTATTTCAAAGTGTTTAAAAAATGAAAATAAAATACAAATATTATGGGAAAAAATATATTTAGTTAAATACCGATCTTTTATTATTGTGTGTCTTTTGCAAAAAATCTAGAGTTAACTGCAGATGCAATAAATTCTACCTTGTGTCTGTTTAGTATAGAAAACATGCATTGATTAATTTTATCCCTCTGTCCAGAGGAAATGCATGAACATTGAAAACCATTCAAAAGGCAATACAAAGATAATTTTGGTTCTAAGTGATTCTTTACTTTTTCAGAAGTACCGAACAAGAATGAAATCAGAACGGTCTAATACCTCATGTTGTAGTGAAGTACTGTTCTTAGGGTTTGTGCCCGTTTTTGTGTTTTCAGTGAGCGCTCTGGAGGTGCTGACCCTTGCTGAAGACCCCGGTCCTCGGCAGCTCTCGCCAGAGGAGCAGCGGCGACTGGAGGAGCAGGAGGAGAACACCTTGCGCGAGCTCCGCCTCTTTCTCAGGGACGTCACAAAGCGGCTCGCCACCGACAAGCGCTTCCAGATCTTCAGCAAACCTGTGGACATTGAGGAGGTGGGCTGTTACTGTTACTGCAAGTCAGCAGCTGTATGATTAATGCCTTTAGGGTCTGTACTCCATTCAATATTACCATCTAATTAGAGGCACCTATGGTTTATTAGCAACCCCCAAACCAAACAAATCAAATGATTGTCATTATATGACAGCTTGCGGGCAGGATCGTTACCTGAATCAGTAAATTTGAGATGGCAATTAAAAAGTTCATCAATATAAGAAGCAAACAAGGAGGACGGTGTGTCTGTGAATACAGAGTACGACACATTTTGGCCCTGATCTCTTGAAGCTTTTTGAGTTTGCTGTATAGTGACGTTCATAAAGCCTTCATATTATGAATCGAGAGCATGTCCTATGGATCCGGATTCTTATTGTATTGCGAAATTATCTCGGAAATAATGTTAAAATTAGCATATTGTGAAAAAGTTCATTATTTTCCATAATGTAATGATAAAAATTTAACTTTCATATATTTTAGATTCATTGCACACCAATTGAAATATTTCAGGTCTTTTATTGTTTTAATACTGATGATTTTGGCATACAGCTCATGAAAACCCAAAATTCCTATCTCAAAAAATTAGCATATTTCGTCCGACCAATAAAAGAAAAGTGTTTTTAATACAAAAAAAGTCAACCTTCAAATAAATGTTCAGTTATGCACTCAATACTTGGTCGGGAATCCTTTTGCAGAAATGACTGCTTCAATGCGGTGTGGCATGGAGGCAATCAGCCTGTGGCACTGCTGAGGTGATATGGAGGCCCAGGATGCTTCGATAGCGGCCTTAAGCTCATCCAGAGTGTTGACCAACACTAGCAGCTGACATGGCACCCCAGACCATCACTGACTGTGGATACTGGACACTGGACTTCAGTCATTTTGGCATTTCCTTCTCCCCAGTCTTCCTCCAGACTCTGGCACCTTGATTTCTGAATGACATGCAAAATTTGCTTTCATCCGAAAAAAGTACTTTGGACCACTGAGCAACAGTCCTGTGCTGCTTCTCTGTACCCCATTTCCTGCACACGCCTGTGCACGGTGGCTCTGGATGTTTCTACTCCAGACTCAGTCCACTGCTTCCGCAGGTCCCCCAAGGTCTGGAATCGGTCCTTCTCCACAATCTTCCTCGGGGTCCGGTCACCTCTTCTCGTTGTGCAGCGTTTTTTGCCACACTTTTTCCTTCCCACAGACATCCCACTGAGGTGCCTTGATACAGCACTCTGGGAACAGCCTATTCATTCAGAAATTTATTTCTGTGTCTTACCCTCTCGCTTGAGGGTGTCAATGATGGCCTTCTGGACAGCAGTCAGGTTGGCAGTCTTACCCATGATTGCAGTTTTGAGTAATGAACCAGGCTGGGAGTTTTTAAAAGCCTCAGGAATCTTTTGCAGGTGTTTAGAGTTAATTAGTTGATTCAGATGATTAGGTTAATAGCTCGTTTAGAGAACCTTTTCATGATACCCAAATTTTTTGAGATAGGAATTTGGGGTTTTCATGAGCTGTATGCCAAAATCATCAGTATTAAAAAAATAAAAGACCAGAAATATTTCAGTTGGTGTGCAATGAATCTAAAATATATGAAAGTTTAATTTTTATCATTACATTATGGAAAATAATGAACTTTTTCACAATATGCTAATTGTTTGAGAAGGACCTATATGTGTGTGTGTGTGTGTGTATATATATATATATATGTGTATATATATGTATATAAATATATAGAAAACTACAGAATGTCACATTTTATTATTAGGTGTTTCTACACATACATGTTTTACCAAATAAAAAGTACATCCCTCTATTTGAAGTGAGTATAATACCAACTGTTGCTTGTTTTGGGGAGTTTCTGCCTTTGCTCTCCTCTTCAGCTGGTGATATTCATGTTCAATCTGATTTAAATCTGGAGACTGATTTAGGTAATCTAATAAGACTTTCCATTTTGAACTGGCAGGGTGTTGTGGGTCATTGACCTGGTCCAATATGAAGCGCTTTGAATCTGGTGGCATTTTCTTGTATTTTGTTGGCCAAGATGGTTTTGTACCCTTCAAAATTAATCTGTGTCTTGAATCACCCAATAATAAGTTTTTTTTTTTTTTTTTACCAAAAAAATAGTTTTTTCTAAGAAATATATATATATTTATTTTTTGTGAAATGTTTTCATGTATTTTTCCGATTTAGGTTTCAGACTACCTCGAGGTTATCAAACAGCCTATGGACCTGTCCACCATCATGATGAAGATCGACACTCACAAATACATGGTGGCCAAGGATTTTCTAGTGGACATTGACCTCATTTGCAGCAATGCGTTAGAGTACAATCCAGACAAGGATCCGGGAGGTAAATACACAATACACAGCAGCTGGATAAATAACAGTACATCACTTGTTATGGGATATTCACACAGACAGTAAAAAGCAGCAAAAGAACGTCACACTTCAGTGAATGTTGGTGCCGAGTTAGAATATTTAAGTCATTTGATGTTTGTTTATCTTATGTTGACCTTGTATTAAAAAAAACAGTAGGTTCAGTAGAGACAGACACAAAAATGATGTATACATAAATGTATAACAAATTATATAGGTATACAAGACAAATCCATTTCAGACATTCAAAAAGTGTTTTGACTTGTTGACCAGAACTAGTCAGTTAGTTGTGCACATCTCTAGTACTTCGTGTAGAGTTTCAGAAACCGTGATACCAACCAAAAACAGCAGCAGCGACCGCGGTACTTGAAGTGTGGAGGACGCTAAATCAGTGATTAATCAGCCAGACTTGTCAGTCCTTCACTGAGATATATGAGAATTTGAGGACAGTAAATGCAGCTGGATATTAACCCATTGGCCTTTCCTTATTCAAAAGGCACAGGAAATCATTGTCGCTGATCTCTCCACAGAGGAAAAATGGCACCATAATGAGCAGTCTCCATAAAACCCATTCATCGCTTTAATGGACTTTCTTGCTATTCTCTGGCCATATGGTCGGTCAGTTGGGACACTTTGTAGTGTAGAAAATTATGTGAGATATTTATTGGTGTTTATGGATGTGCCATACATGTAAATAGTTTACTGAATATAAACTTAACCAGAATTAAACGAGCCATGGAAACAGTGCCTTAAATGCTAAGGTGAATTTATGTAAGTTGACGGAGAGTTTTCAGTGCAGTATTTATTTGGCCCCTTAATTTTGCATCTTTACTGACCCTAATAGTGTGAGAAACACCATCAAGTGAGGCAAAGAGCTTTTGCAGATGTGAACCTGTATAACTCGTGCATAAAGCATGCGTTATTTAAAACAACAGGAACATGTTCATACTAACAATCTGTGCCAACGGTCATGTGATTTTCCACATAATTGTTTGTGGGCGAAGTGAGATAAGACAACTTTAGATTATATAATTGAAGTGTGCTAACTGGCTACTTCTGAACAACACTTTTTTGTCAGGACTTAACTCCCAGTCGTCTGGATTAATTGGTCAGCCAGTGAAGGTTGTTGGCTAAATGCAGTCGGTGCCTATGAATAAATCATAGTAGCCCATTTGCTGGGAGAACGTGGGTCATTTGTTTAAATGCAGCATCCACAGAGGAGCCACTGAAGGAATGAGACAAAACGCAATTAGCTACTTTAATAAGGAAACAGAAAGAGGCTTCTAGTCCAGTTAGAGCAGGGGAATATGGGATTTAAGAGCTGTCAAAATTCCATTTGTTAAGCTTGACTCTCACAATTCAAGCATGAACGTTGCTCTTAAAAATCGAAGGTGTCCTTTCCCTCATTATATAGGTAATCATTTTGTTTGGTCTTTTGTTCGTTGTTGTTTTTTTTTTTTTTTTTTGTGAGTTTCACTTCTTTCTTTAAAGTGCTGTGCGGATCCAGTGCAGAGTTGGGAAACCTCCTTTCATTCAAGAGGGTCTCTCAGCGGTCGTTTGAAAGTCAGATTCCTAGAAAATGTGTGCTTTGAAATCATACCCCAGCTGAAGTTTCAAAATCACATCTTAGCGTGCGAGTTTTAAGGTTCTTCTAATTCCGATGATTTAATTCCGAGCTGCCTAATCCTGCCCCTGGACATCAGCCTCCCTGCTGAGTTTCCTTCCAGCCCTGTTCTAAACCAGCTGCTTCAACTTTCTAGTCTGCATCCCAATTCACATCCTTCAAATTAGAACTATGTACTTTGCTGGGGATGGAGAAGTACTGTATATATTTTTAAGTATGTAGTAAAAACTATGTAAATAGTGTAGATATATATTGCTGCAAATTTTTGTTACCTGAAATAAAATATGCTTATATTTTTTTATAGTTCATGATAGTGTTGTCAGAAGACCCAGTACTTCGGTACCAAGTCGGTACTAAACAAATTTAAATATCAGGGTCCCTGTTTTCTTTAAGTACCGGTGGTACCAAGTACCCAGTCAATCCGGTTCTTGACGCATACAGCGCTATGATTTCTGCGAAGCAGAAAACACGGACGGAATCTCAAAATCTAGTCATGAAAATGAAACTTACATTTTAATATGGACAGTCACGGAATTTGTCAAAGTTAGCATAAATTAATCAAATCAACTCTCCATATGGCCCAGTATCTGTAAATGTTAAGCCTCAAAAGTTGGTTGAAATCTGAATCCTGCATCTTCGCGTCTGCGCGTCTCTGTGTGGATTTGAATGAATTTGTGTACTACATAGACTGAAGCGTGTGACGCTTACAGTAATTTTAGCATCTGCCGTCTCAATGAGGATATAAATACATAAATAACATCACCAGAACTGTACTGAGTCACTTCACAAGCATTTTACCGTTTCATTTGAGTAAAACCAGTGTCAATTTAAAGGTATTCACGGTAAACCGTCAAAATAAGTTCATTTTTACATAAAGGCATTTTGCTAGAAATATTACTATTATTTAGTAGAATGTATGTGATACTGCTACTACTGTTGAAAAAAAATCACAATAATTCTTACATGTTCTAATTTTAATAGCAAATCCCCTTTATTTACAAAAAAATTAATGTTTATATTTAATTAATTAAAAGACAAATAAAATTTTGGAGAAACTTGTTTACTATTTCTCATAATTATATTACTTGTAGAAGAACTTTAAACACAATTGTAAATAAGTATAAAGAAATGCGTTGTTTTTTTTTTTCTTAATTAGCAATTTGTTCGTTTTGCTTTGCTACCGAAATTGGTACTGAGAACCGTGAATTTTCACTGGTATTGGTACCAAATACTGAAATTTTGGTACCGTGACAACACTAGTTCATGATAATTTGGAGTATATACTGTGCAGGACCCAATAAGGAGTAAATTGGTATTCTATTGCAAACAGTGTTCAAATTCAGTGTGAAGGTTAATCTCAAAGATCTGGACTGAGCACCACTGATTTAATTTCTCCTGGGACAGTTTGTTCAATTGTCAGTTTTGGCACCAGCAGCCTTAGATCTGTGTGCAGTGCTTTGAAAGTCAAAACAAGTATATTTACACTCTCTTCCTCTCAGCCTGCCATTATATCCTTGACTGGAGTAAAGAGTGTCCTCTCACTCGCTCTAGATGGCTTAATTAGGCCCATCTTCCAATTAAGAGGCGAACTTTGCCAGATCCTGACCTCCAGCCCGTCCTAGAGTAATGAGGACTACCCAGTAACGTGCTCTCTTTTCTCACACACACATTTTTCCTCCCTACATGTATGAAAGTGGCTTGATTAATGATAGAGAGAGAAAAAATAAGGCTAGAATACAAATGGTAGCTCTGAGATCTTTGAGAAAACACCGTAATCCCTGTTCTCACACCAGTGTGTTTTTGTAAACAGAGATGCTTCGATTGACTTCCTGCGGAGCGCTTCAGAAGTGTGTTCAGATGCTCGCATGAAAAAGCCGATGCTTAAGTTTCCTCAGTGAATCTTTAATCGATTACAGTGAGCCGTTGCTTGATTTACATCACCAAATTTGATTTTGATTTGTTGCGCCTCTTTTCTTGTTCTTGTTCATTCCATAATTTTTATTTATATAATTATTTAATAGTTTTTTTTTTGGTACTCCGTAACATTGCCATTTTAGGTTCATTATGTGCATAAACTTCTTTGCTCCTATTGGTGGTCACTGACAGTGTTGTGGTAATGCATTGGACATTACTTTTATCAAGTAACTAGTGAAATAATTAATTACCTTTAACATATTATATAGATAACTTGTATACGAAAATATCTAATATAATTTGCCATTGATAATGCTATCCCAATCATTCTTTCCCATAAATAGAATATACTTTAAAACAACTGCTATTCAAATTTGGAATAATTACAAAACTTATTTATGCAGTGTCTACACCTTGTTGATTATAATAGGTGGGTATGAGTTTGGTCTTGTTGTAACTTGTAATTTTTTTTTCATTATTATCTAATTGTGGTAGCTGTAAATGTGACTTTCATTATTTTTCTGATTAATTGCAACCCTAATACCCAGAGATCCTATTTTCAGTCTTCAAGAATGTGGCTCCTCCTTCAGCTACCCAAATGAATTTTTCATTGACTGTGGCCTTCCTTTGTGCTTCCACAGATAAAATCATCCGCCACAGGGCCTGCAGTATGAAGGATACTGCGCACGCCATGATCGCCTCTGAACTGGACCCTGAGTTTGACCGCATGTGTGAGGAGATCAAGGAGTCCTGCAGGAAGAGAGGTGACACAGCACTTCAGGCTGTCCTTAGCCCGGGGTTTTCTTTGAGCTAGACTGACGCTGTGTACCAAAACGTGACGTGTAAACTCTGCTGATCACAGATAAGCCAGAGAGAATCGTCACTGCCTGATGGGGCGACGCAGAATGAAAAAGTTTTTCACGAGTCAGGGCAATAGAGGTGGCATAAAATTAACGACGTGTGTATAATTCCACCCACTCTAAAGCAGTACTAAACTGCAGTGGAAACACAAAGCGAACAGAGTCGAGCCGAGCCATGCCGTACCGAGCTGAGTCGTACCACGCAGTGGAAAAGCACCATTAGTTTGTTCTGAAATCTCTCCTTATTCCCTATGTAGTGCTCTGTGGCATTCACTTTATAGGGAATTTGAAACACAGAAAGAGTTATCAGTATTGTACATATGTAACCAACTGTTTGGATTAATAGGGCCCTACGATTTCCGTGATGTAAATGTGATAGATGACCACTCCTGGACATGATCTCTAGAACAGCTCTGAGAGTCATTTCATGAGCATTTTGCCATTTCTTTTGAGAAACACTATCGTCATGTTATATACACACAGAGAATTAAAGGTTAATTATAATGATATTTGTTGTGGTATAGATAAATACATTTAGGCCCAATCCCAATTCTATTTTATACCCCTTCCCCTACCCCTCCACCTACCTCTTCCCCTTGTCCCTTGAAACAGAGTGTCAAGGGGTAGGGGAGAAAATATTCCCCTAAGGATTGGGACACCACTACCATGACGTCACACGTCATCATTCGTCGTCTAGCTCTTACAGTACACACATATACTGGTGTGCTGGTGTGTATTAGAGCCTTTAATTATCGTTCTTTATTAATGAGCTGCTTACTCACACACACACACACACACATCGGAAATCGTGCAGCTCACACATCCAGGAGAAAATAAACTTGTCAACACTGCCACGTGACTTTTATTAAATACAGTTTAAATACTGAATCGCTACATTATATTATCCAGCGACGAGAGGATACAATCACTGTTTTTAAGTAAACTCAGTCTAAAAAGATAAACGCACAGACGTGGATACACGCAACTTCCATTTTCTCTCTCTCTCTCTCTCTCTCTCTCTCTCTCTCTCTCTCTCTCTCTCTCTCTCTCTCTCTCTTGAATAGGCAATATTTGAGAAAATGTTTAGCGATTTCTAATTATTGGGGGGATTACGGCAGTTATGGCCCTGATCAGACATATGCTGTGTATCATGCAGTCTGTAATGATATGACGTTAGCAAATATTAGCGATTTTTTGCAGGCATTTCTTTGAGTAACATGACCGTTAATATGAACTCACAATTGAATTTAACATAAAACAAATGATTACTTTTTGGTTAAAATCTTTATTTATGGCAACAAAAAAGCTTACATTTATGTGTCTTTTTGTTCGCTGTAGCAGTCATGATGCAGAGATAATTCATACCCCTTCGTTTGAAATGTGGTCCCGAAAAATCTTTGTTTGAAGGGCTATCTGGCCCTTCCCCTTACCCCTACCCCTCCAACCAAAAGAGAATTGAGACACCCCGACCCCTTCACGTGAACGCGCGAAACGACGGGGTAGGGGAAAGGGGAAGGGCTAAGGGGTAGAATTGGGATTTGGCCTTACTGTATGTTTAGAAATATTTATGTCTATGTATGCAAATAAGGAAATACATGTATATAAATAATATAAAAACCTTTAGAGACATATGGGTATCATTTAAAATAGTATACAAATGGGGATTCAGCCCTAAATTTTAACATGCATGCCAACACCCATTAGCACTAACATTTAGTATTAGGGGTTTAATCCACAAAGGCACATAATGTTTCTCAGTTTACTTTTAAACACAAAAGAATAAAAAAAAATCCAGGACGACCAGTCCCTCCACCACCCTTAAATCACCAGGGGGCTTTTCTCCCGCAATAATTTCCTGTAATTTGTTCATTTTGCGTCTGCCTTAATGAAAATCTCGCATGGCCCCCTTCTGGGCCACCCCTCGGTACCTTTTCATTTTTGCGCTGGTTCAGTTGAACGAATACGGTGGGGTAAAAAATGACCTGCTCCAGAGAAGTGCTGCTGAATATTTTATATGGTGCAGTGGAGAAGTTATGGCTATTGGTATTGTGTGGTGTGTAAGTTTGAAGCAGGGCTGCATGTGAATGAAAGACCACCATGAAATGGCTCGATGAGGACTTTTTTTTTCAGGTAAAACAGAGAATTATAATTAGGCTTGTAACTTATTTCCTTTCTTTGCTTTTTTCCAGCATGATTTACTATTTAATGTTGCTAGTTGGCAACTAGGTGACATCAAGGGCAGGGAAATGATTCATCTAGAGTGCGTTTGATTGGACTAAATGAGTGAGTGCAGGATGAGTCATCAACATCAATATCTCCGTTCTGGCCATAACATTATTAGCTGAAGTGAATTTAGTCTTGCTTTACGAGTCCTAGCATAACAACAGACTTGCTCTAACAGCCGCAAAAACCTGATTTAATGGGATCTTTAAGAAGTTCTCAACTGTGTGATAAAGCCCACTACCAAGTCTTTATGGTTTTCTAGTCCTGGCTTGAATCCCTTTTTCAGTGTGAGCCTCTGGGATTTTTTCATTTTAGCATTTGGCAGCCAAGATGATGATTTTGTAGAATATGATGATGATGATCCCCCTGTGAGCGACCATCTTTCTGAAACCTCCTCTGAAGAGGCCATATATTTTCATGTGTAAGGAGTCATTTGTACTGTCTGAGAAAAAAGTAGTCTGATACTATAAAGACAAATCTTGCCAAATATAAAATGTAATAATTTAATTAATACAAATAATACAAATAAAAAGCTGCAGGTTGGTTTTCTATCCTTCTTAGCTAGCATATTGTCTGATGTGTCAGATATTCCTTCAGTTCAGTCCTTGTCTCTGCAGTAACTTCTGTTTTCTTATTCTCGCAGGCTCTCTGACCACAGCGCAGCCGGCCGTCACTCCGAGCGCTGTGGCGACCAGGAGACCTGTGGGAGAGGAGGCGGGGTTAAGCGCTTCTCAGGGTGATGGAGTGGACAAGCACTGCAGCAGTGAGTACATGCAGAACACAAACAGAGCTTTTAGGCTAGACTTTGCAGGTGATGGAACAAGCTGTACTTTGACTGCGTTGTGTTACACTTCTGCTAACAGCTCTGCCTGTGACAGGAGTTTTCACGTGGGACAGTGTGATTGTGTCTCTGGTTCGTGGCCATTCTGTAGATTCTATTCCACTCAAAACACTGACTCTAAGAGATCGGTTAGAGTAGAATTGTGTGGTATGAGATAACTGAGCGACTGAAGACATGTCCGCTTATTGAGGCTGTTTAAATGTGCTTATTTCATCTGAATAGGTTTTTTTGTTTACTTTTGGAACTTAATGAATGCAAATTCAAAATAATTTTAATATTTGTTAAAAGAACATGTATATTACTAGTCTGCTGGTGATCAACTAATATGTGCATGTTATTCCACAGAAGAAAATTATATCTAATAAACAATCTTTAATCAGAATTTGAAACTTGCATGTGAAAATATTAATGTGAAATTCTAATTTTTTTTTTTTATTTAAGATTATTACTACATCGTTGCGGTGTTGTAAACCGAAAGATGAGATTATATTAAGATATGTAAAATAATTTTAACATTAATATTTTTCACTTAAGATATTATTTTCCCAATAATATTTTAAGGAGAAAATATTAATGTAAAAAATATTTTTACTAAATTAAAAAAATAAATAAAAAATGTTTTACTGAAAATTTATTCTTGACATGAGGTCATCAATACAGAATTATGAGAAGTTACTTATTTATGAAGCTTAAATGCAAACCAAATACTATGTAAAAATATATTTTTAGATCTTTTTATTATTTTGGAGCTCAAATTTCAGTTCAGTTCAGTTTCTGAGCTATAAATCGTATTGTACTATATGTTATACTACTAACATAAGGTTTGGGAATTTTCCAACCAAGGTTTAGCTATTACTGATTGGATTCAAGTGATTGGATTTTGAATTACTCAAATTCAGAAAAACATTCTTTTGACTTTAACAAGTAATCTTCCGTGATACCCTATATGGTCCCCCTGGTCCTTGAACATTTTCCAAAGTATGATTTCTAGGCCTGGGAAAGTCATAGTAATTAATAAAATCGTAAAACTTCATGTACAATTTTGTTGCATACACACTGATCTGCGAGAAATTATTTCTCAGATTAGAAATGAATCCTTTTAAGTGCAGTTTCTGTTTTGAAAGCTTGAAAAGTCATAGGTCTTTTTATATTTTAGTATTTGAGTTTTTTGCTTTTTTTTCATAGTTTTTTGCTTGGTGAAAATAGGCCAAGAGAGCAAAACATCTCGCATTGATTTGAGAGGATTAGAATTGTACATCATACAAATATAGTCCCTCTGCTGGGAGTGAAGCTGGGATTGACTGTAACACCGCAGAACTTCTCCCAGCATCAGAGCGGTGCCCTCTGGTTGCTCTCCCTCACCGCCTCCTCTCTAACTGCAGCACCAGTCAGGTCAGTCCTCTCCTGTGGCCGCCCGGCAGATGGAGAGGGATGCTGGGAAGACTCAGGGGCCGCTAGGGTCAGAAAGCACATCCGTGCAGCAGCTGGGAACGTGTTTTATCACATTCATCTCACATCTCTGCTTCAGAAAGGCTTTTAGCTGGGCCTCAAAAGAGGTTGTTGTGGAGGAGTGACTTGTTAAAACCTATCATGTGGCCACGTTGCCAGATTGAGCCGTAATGCTGTGAATGGCTGAGAGCTGGCATTACCACCCCTGGTGCGATAAGCAAGTTGGTTCTTGCAGCTTTGCCAGCGTGGACTCGTTAGATTGCGGATAAGTCATCGGATGGCAGTAGAGGAATGCTTCCACATGCGCTTAATTTTAATTAGCAACTATCGAAAATATAGTTGATCTGAAGGGTTTTTTGACTAGTCTGAGTTTGCTACAATAAGTACTGGTCATAGGTCAAGGTTTGTGCAACTATAGAAAGTTTTTTTTTTTTGTGTGAGTGTGTGTGAAATCCAGCCTTGGGAAAGTTAACGAAAATATGTATTCCTAGTTATTATCCAATTTAAAATGTATTTATTTAGCAAAAAACGAAAACAAAAAACTGTTATGGCACCAAAACCCTGTCCTCTGATTGTCGAATTAGTGTCCTGCACTTCCTCATCCTGCCACAAGGTGTCATATGTCTCTCTGATAATCTGACAGACTCTGTGTAGAACCGTACAGTATAACAGCTCAAGGGAAAAGAAACGCAAAGAATGATTGCATCCTTGAGAGATGAGAAGGTGGCTGTTAGGTGCAATAAACACCTCGGGATGAGATGGGTGCGCTCCTGTCTGCCTGTGTTATATTTCTTGCTTGTGAACGCGAGGTGAGTGAGCACAAAACTCAAGCTTTCAGCTCCTAAGAGCTTGTTAAGCATTTCATCTACCTTCCATCTGTTTTGCCCAACAACAAACACTCATTTAAAGAAAAGCCTTCTTAAATTAGCCTTATCCCCCAAGTGATTAGTTTTATCTTTGATGCTGTCAAAAAAGCCATTAGTAGTGTTTTTCTCCTCCTTTTATCGGGTTTAATGGCATTTACTGATTCTGGGCTCAGCTGACAATTTAATCTGAAAAGAAAATTGATCCAAGGAGCATCATCAATTTTGTGTGTGCTGCGAGTTATTCTTAAATTCGGACTCTTCAAGCTAATGCTTGCCTATTGATAAATCTTGTCCCTTTGTCCTTGAATTAGACTGAATGCAACAACAACAGTGAGAGGATGGCAAGGAAAGGATTATTCTAGAATAATCCAGCTCATTAAGTCAGGTAGTTTTTTGTTTGTTTGTTTGTTTTTATTTTTGCATGGTGACATTTTCATGACAGTTAACACATTTTCCAACTTTTCAAAAATGTTTTTTTTTTTTTTACTTTCATTATTTTCAGTGAATATTCTCATTTATTTCTCATTTAATTCCCCAAACACTGCAATGCAGTTTTTGTTTCTTTTCTTTCTTTAAATTAATACTTTACCATTAATTAATAATGTAAAATTTAAAAATACATGTTATTGCATTGTAATTGGATTTTTTTGTGTGTGTGGGGGTTGGGTAAATATTCTTCAAAAATCCTGAAAATTACATGACAATTTTTCAGTTTTTCACATCATCTGAAAAGCCATTAAACTTTGGATGAGGAACTGACCAAAATAAATATTTTTGTCAGTAATAATCTCTGCAAAGTTCTATGGAGTCTTTGATTTATGATTTGGGAATTCATTCAGTCTGGTTTTGTGTACCTGTGAAATTCAAAAGAAGGTAGACTACTATTATTTCTTCATCTTATTTTTTTGAGAACTTATTTTTTAAGAGTATAATTATATTTTAATTGTATTAGATTGATGGAAGGATGGAGTTTTTTTTGTTTTATTTTTTATATATAATTTGGTGTGAAATATAACCTGGACATGTTCTTGACAGACTTTTTCAAGATAACACCTTGTGCTAATTCTGTGTTCTGGTGTGAAACTATTCATCATATGATGCTCTATATTTAAAAGAATTCAGTTTGTAGGTGTGAATGCTAGAACCAAAGCAACATGACAGGAGAAATGACAAATGAACCATCAGATTCAGACGCCTCAGCAGTCTTGTACCAACAAACAGGAACAAAGAGCGACTTGTTTCCGCTGTGGTCCGCTGTTGTCCTGATGCTGAGTCAGCCGCCCAGCACCGACTCGTGGAGATGGCAAAACTAAGCAGTTCTATTATCAAGGTCTTTTATGGGATAGCAGAAGGGATATTTAATCCCAATGCCGTCCAGAGCTGCTCACTTTCCTGCTTATCATCACTGTTATCTGATGCCGAAGGTTGTGAACGCTTGCCAGTGCTCTAAATCAGTGACTTTCAACCGGTTATGCTTCAGAACACAGAGTTTAAGGTGCAACCCAGCACTGTGCCAAAATTGTTTATTGTACAAGTAAACTATGAAATGTATTAAGATTACACGAACCCAACAATATGCAAAAAAAAAAAACAAGTTCAATTTTAGTAATGTAACTATTTAGCATTGTGACATTGATGCATGTTGAATGAATGGGAAATAATATATGATGGTTTGTTTCTTGAACCGTAATGGTTTTTAAGGATGAGAAGGATATCATGTAAGCGATCCATGTTAATTTGACTGTATCTTATGCAGAGTGAGTTTGATGCCTGGTGTTTTCTCAGTTTAAATGGAGGTGTGTTTGGGTGAGACTTACGCATATGGAAAACATGTTTAATACAGACTAACAGTGATCAGAAGTCTATTCAGGAAGGGGTTGACCGCAGTCCGCCAGATGCTCTCCTGAGCCGGAGATGATTACTTGGATGTCCAGCTATTTGATGATGTATTGACGTTTGCCCTTACGTGGAACCTTTTCAAAGCTTAAGTGTTCTAGTTGTCATGATTATATGTGGTGTTCGAAAGCAAGACAGCATTTCTCCCCCACCTTTTCCTTTTTCAACCATACCCTGAACCACACGGTCTGGACTTTGGTGTCTGTTCAAACAGACGGTAATGAAAAAGTGGTCTCTTTTAGCTTGGCAACAGCTCAGTGAGAATAGTGGAAGCTTGACTGTTGAACATACTGAACATTTGATACTGGCAGGGAGTCATTTTTCAAGTTCAGCCTCGGAGCAGATGTAAAAGTAATACCACAATGTTTTTAATTCTTGGTCTTTAACTTTAGCAGACGTCTCGCTCTCCAGTTTACTTTCAGATTATTTATATGCGGGGAAACATGCTTTTGCAATTATATGCAATAGAACTTTTTTTAAAGGTTGAAAATGCATTCGGGTTGTCTAATAATTCTGGTTACTGCACATGTCTGTTCCATTAAACAGTGCATTAAATAATTTATATTAAAGGAATATTTGCTTTAAAATGAAAATCTATTCACTGAACAGATTTGGAGAAATGTAGCATTGCTCCACTTGCTCACCAATGGATCCTCTGCAGTGAATGGGTACCGTCGGAACAGCTGATAAAAACATCACAGTAATCCACACTGCTCCTGTCCATCAGTTAACGTCTGGTGAAGTGAAAAGCTGCATGTTTGTAAGAAACAAATTCATCATAGCAATGTTACATACAACTTTAAATTACTACCTATAATATTCAGAATAAAAATCCACGAGAGGCTGACTGATGTTTTACCATGGTAAAGCTCATTGATTCACTTGATATGGAGAAGTGTCATTTATTCTTAATGAAAGAGGTCAGCAAATATCATCACAGTAAAACCTGGCATTATGCTCGACTGGTAAATGTATAGAGGTGGTTGTGTCTTAATGGTCAAGTATGTCATCAGGTTGAGTCTACAGTGCGACTGCAGTAGTCACTGTGGAATAACTGTACCCGCGAGTAAAGCACTTAACCCCGGATTGCTCCAGCGGGACTGGCCCTGCAATTAGTGTGCTGGAAGTCGCTTTGCAGTGTAACTAATTTGTGCCCACGGCTGCGTTTAACTTCCCTTGTAGAAAATCATTGCTGGGGATAAATGTGAACGAGCGTTTCATATATCGTTGTCTTGTGCACACATTGTGTTTGCTGTATTGATTGAAAGAGCATTTGCATTTCATTGTTTGCACAAGGTCTTACAAGTCTCGTGCAGCTCTTTTTAGGAGTGAATTTCAAGTTTTACCAACTTAAGAAGATTTAAAGTATTCTTGACATCTTAGAAATGTGGGTAATTTTTTCAGTTGGGTTTTTTTTTGTCTATAAAAAAAATGTAGAAATGTTTTAAAGTAGTTGTTCTTGTCTAATAAATATATTTCCCCCTCTAATAAGCTGATAATGTAATGGAGTTCTAGTGTATTAATTAGAACTTGATTAGTGCTCAAGTTATATTTTTAAATTCAATCTTTTTACTTTTTATTATTATTATTTGTACATCTGCTGTCCCAAATACTAGCGTTACCATCATGCAATAAATGTTTTAAAATACAATAAAATAAGTTTCTCCAAATAACAAGAGTTCAGTGATCAGAAATGCCATTTTATTAAGATTTTGTATTTATATATTTTCCAATCTTGTCAGTACTTTGAATTCGTGCGTGTTGAATACTGTTATTGAATTCTTTTTATTAGGGCTGTAGTACTCGAGTCCGGTCTTGGACTCGAGTCCGGACTCGAGACATTTTTCTGTCGTCTCGGACTTGTCTCGGACTCGTTGAATTTGCACTCGGACTTGTCTCGGACTTGGCCATTGGACTCGCCAAGTCTTCTAGTTGGTCTCGACCGAGTCCAGCAAAAAAATAAAATAAAAAAATTTCTCCTTCAAAACAAAACCACATTTGCATGATGTCGCGACTGAAAATGTGTGGAAAACGCTAGGCGCGCCGCTCTCCTTATTTCCGAAGCACTCTGTAATCTGGGCTCGCGCTCCAGTGGCGTCTGCTGTTGCTGGGCAACCATGACCCGCTCTCCATGATGACGAAGAAGTTTCAGCAAAGAATAAATGGAATTCCAGCACTTAAAATCACTTGCAGTAGCTCTGCTAATAGATTCATTTAAAAAATGGCTATTGTACAACTATGATCATGTTTCTCCATCTTGCCTTAGCTTTCAGTATTGTTCCGGGAAAGGATGTGGTGCACTTACTGCGACCTGAAAAGTTTAGATATTTCTAATTTAATTTTCTACCTGTTAGATTGTGTTTTATTTACGTCTACACCTAGATAGCCTTTTTTTTTTTATCAATAAACGCGTATTAATGTATAGCCTTATGCAACAATTACATATTTAAATTTTAAAAACTTTATAATTATGACATTACATATTTACATTTTCATGTAACAGCCAGTATTTGTATCTGTAACAATCACAAAATTTTTCCTATCTGCATTCGGATACAACATCATACAGTTACTTGATAAGACTGTTATGACTTTTTATACATTTTTTCGTAGTTATCACTGAACAAGTATGTCGTGTTAAACTGAAATAATTATTAATTTCTAAAATAATATTTATCATGCAAGTAGAGAGATGTCATGACAAACGTTTAGTGATCATTTGAACACGACTGAATCCATTCAATGCACACATTTTCATTACGCAGAACATTTTGAGCGAGTCTTAATGTTAATGAACTTCAGTAAACAGATGTGTGTGTTCCGCGCAAACCAGCAAAAGGTAAAGATGCAAACATGTAGGACAAGTACACAATGTATCCGTATCGAAGCTGATTATTAGCCTGCTCTTGAGAGAGAACTGATTTGGTTTTTGAGAGACTGAGATGCGCAACGCGTCTGTTTGATTGGTGAGCACGCTGTGCTTATTCCATTCATTCGTATCATATGGTAGCCTAAGCTTTCAATATTTGCCTTTTAAATATATACAAATAATATAACGTGTAGCTATGATGTATTATTATAGGTAAAATTACTCTTGCAACGCTCTGATTTTTGAGAGATGCACAGAGAGGCGACAACAATGCGGTGTTTGATTTGCGCTCTTTTCACTCATAAAGTTTACATTCATTCACTTCTGGCGCTGATCCCCTGGCTCACCTGTTATCTAGCAAACACCAGACTGTGTCAGCTTCAGCCGAGTATTCAGGCAGAATTATTCCTTGAGCGTTATTCGTTTTTTAAGCCATTATCCGTGCCATTCCGAATAAAGTATTCGGCTTCAGGCACAACCCTAATTATTACATTACATATTTTATTTTTACATGCAACATAGATAAGGTAATATAGTAACAGCTCCACGCAATATTGTAATTCTAAAATTCACGTCGTAGCCTACTTGCAAACACTTTGTATGCATTATGGTTAATGCATGCATTATGGTTAATACATGCTGGAGTAGTCGATTGTTTCCGACAGTGATCGACTAGTCTATGCAAGCACTAGCACAGTATGACAAAAATTTCGTTGCATTTATGTGCGCATGTCCAGTAGAGCCAAACGTATCCATTCTAGCCTTGCTGCGCGCATTTGTCATATCCCGAGCTTTGCGTGTGTCTGTGCACTGTGCCAAGGCATCTGTCATATACATTTTTGACCACAGATATAATGTCAACAAAAAATAAAGTACATAAAAATTATTTGACCTTACAGTTCCAAACTTTGTTTGTTTATCCAAGTTTAGCTCCCAGGGTCGGACTGGGGGTAAAACCAGTACTCATTACCAGGGCCCCAAAGGAAGAGAGGGCCCTTGAAAAGTATGAATCTGAAATATATATTTTTTACCTAGATATTTTCATGGGTGGGGGCCATGGTGGCCCATCAAGACTGCCTATGCATAGGGCCCGGGATCTTGTGTAACGCCCCTGTTAGCTTCAACCCTAATTATACACACTTGAACCTAATCAAGCTCTTACTAGACACACTAATCTTCCAGGTGTTTTAAGGCCAGTTGGAGCTAAACTTTTCAGGACATTGGCCATCCAGGATGTAGTTTGGAGACCCCTGTCCTACAGAGTTGTTACTTTGCACATGCTTTTTGATCATAACAAATAATAATGTAAAATTATTTTCTTAGAATAGGAGATATGCTTCACATCACAAACATTATCAGTAGTTAAGTATGTGGTCTTGAAGAGGACCCTTTTTTCTTTCATTTGGACTCGGTCTTGGACTTGGACTCGAAACTTTTGGACTTGACTTGGACTCGAACCTCTTTGGACTCGGTCTTGACTCGGTCTCGACTAGTCCTGGACTTGGACTTGACTTGGACTCGACAAAGCTGGACTTGACTACAGCTCTACTTTTTATATCATTTATATGCCTATTTTGCCTTATTTAGCTCAGTCATTTAGAAAAGATTGATCTGTATAAAATCCCATTTCTACAGCCGTGGCCTTTTAATCATATACAATAAAAATTAAAAAAAGCAGTTGATAGCAGTTTCTCTCTTGTCACACATTGCCTCCATATCATGGCACTTATAACTTTTGCAAAGATGAAACGTTCTTGCTGTATGGTTTTTCATTCAAGTCGATCAAACATGTCAGGACTTCAGACTATTATCTGGATTTATAGTGAGTTCTAAGACAGTCTGGCACGTGGAGTTAATGTTTGTGATGCGCAGCATCCATTTGGCTTGACTCAGTTAATCAAACATCTGTCTTGTAATTTCTGAACATGTTTTAAGCCCCAAGATTGTGTTCCTGCTAATTTCCCCTTTGATCTTCAGAAGATGAGCAATTTACAACTGAAAATCGAAAATTGCAGAGCTACGTCAGGGAGCCATCTGATGAATTATGAAATTTTTTATTAATCCATCAGGATGATATTGATCCAACTTGGCAATGCCGTTAAACCACAAATAACTTTTGTTGTCACCGTTTTAGAGTCGCAGATGCCATCATTGGTGCTATTTAAAGTCTTCCGAGGCTTCATCGTGCGGTTCTACTGCGGTTTTCCTCCAACTAACGTTTGTATCATTGGAGTCGAGTATACTGTTGCCATTTCTCTCATGCAGTGGCTAATTCATTTAGATTAGCAATTTAATGAGCTCGGCGGAATACAGATCCCAGCACAAAGACAACATTTAGTTTAAGCAACTCTTCTTTTATGATTTGTGCTGCAGCCTATGGCCTGAATAATATATAACTTATATTGCATTGGGTCTCCCGTCTTTGTCCAGGGAAATCTTGCTGGCCCCAAATTGCACATGTAGAATGTCTATACTCTCCTTTAGAGTTCAGTTTCTTCCTCTAATGTGAGCGCTAATTGACTTAATTATGGAGAAGAGGTGTCTCAAAGTAAAAGACTTTGGTATTCAGGGCCCTAGAATGATCATTTCAAACTCCCAGGTTCGTACGTGGAAAGCATATCAATTGATTCACTTAGTTTTGAAACTACTTTAAATTTAGTGAAGTGTTTCATGTTCGGAAAAATAGTTTATTATCTCTATGAAGGATTCTTTTAAAGCCTTACTGAAATTAAGAATAAGTCATGAAGATTGTTTTCCTTAAAGAAAAAAGGCGGTAAATGCATTAATTTCGTCAGCTTTCAGGAGGACACTGGAGTGTTGACATAAGTAGATGGTTTCAGACATTGATAATTATGTTTTTGAAAACTACTATTCATTTCTTTATATGTGTATATGTATATAGTCTAGACAGAAGCTGAGAGGGCTGGATTTATTGAACTTCATTATCTGGAAACAAAACCTTTCTGACTAATCCATTAAACTAGTTATCATTTGAGTCAAGGACATAACATATGCCCGAGGAATGGCTTTTTCTCTTTCTTGTGAAAAAGATGCAGTCTATAATGCAGTAGAACCCACAGCAGGATGTTATTTGAGCTCCAGAGAGTGAGAATAGATGTACTTCAGTATCTTCAGACTGTGTTTTGGTGAAGAATGAACTATTACTTATTTTCAGGAGTTCTTTATCATGAATGAATGTCTGTAGATTGCATGAAATGTTTTTTGAGTGAACCGTTGTGAAGGACACTGCAATTCTTAACAAAACTATTCTATCTGTCTGTCTGTCTGTCTATCGAGTTGGATATTATATTACTAGTATTTATTTATTGGCAGCACTTTACATTGTGCTTACATTTAAAAAAAAATGAACAATGTTAAAAAAAGATTTTAATTACATTTACTTAATAATCTATTTAAAAAAAACAACAACAACAACAATCTATTTTTAACATTTATTAAATAGATGATCTAAGTCACTTAATATGTTTGTGTGGAAAAATGTACCTATGTTCCGCACACACAATATTGCATTCGGTCATTCGGTACACACATGCACCGTACCAAAAGCCCAGTACCGAAACGGTCCGGTACGAATACACGTACCGTTACACCCCTAATTATTAATGAATGTTTGTTCATAGTTCATTAATATTAAATATTAAAAACGTGTTAGTAGATGTATAAATTATACATTAACATTAACTAAGATTAATATGTCCCATAAAATTATTGTTCATTATTATTAATAATAAGAACCTTATTTTAAATTGTCGTACAGATATTCTGTACTCTATTGATATTCTTGTCAATCACAATGTCAACAAAGATTGTACTGTTGAGCACATCTTTTTTTCCTCCAGTGAATTCACAGCTAACCAGCACATTGTTTTGCTGTACTGTATTTTTTGCATGGCAATGCCATTGCTCACAGATGCAGTACAGTTGTATTGTTCAGCATCATGCTGAGTGTAAACAGATTGTTTTCAGATGTTCTGTATGTTTTTAGGTTTATGTTGTGTTGCTCATTATTGTCATTGTAAATAATGGAATCATGGGAGGTCAAATACATAATTTCTGCAATATAAAGCTTTTCCCTCTTTGATGTCTCTCTTTAGCCTTCCATCTTATTGGCCTCTTTCTGTACGTCGAGAGACATCATGATGTAAGTTTTATTGCTGGAGATTAGTAGGAGCTCGTGTTTGCCCTCTGTAATGACACACAGGAGTTCCTCTAGGGGTTATGGGACTTCATGAATACAGAGAGTAATGCACTCATCTTTATAAAGACACCTTAATTTATCCCCAGCATCACATGTGCATTAGATATCAGAGACTTGGCTGAAAAAAGCACATTTATTGCTCGAGTCTTTTGTGACTTGTAATTGCTATTTCTGTTGCGTCTTCTGCCACCTTGTTAGCAGATCTAGTTTCTCTCGGCAAATGAGGTTTTGGTTCAGTGGGTTTTATATTCTGATAGAAATAACATCACATTTAATGATTAAATAAGACCATGTCCTGCCTCTTGATTAGCCCAAATGTAAAAATGCACAATATACATAAAGATCACTTTTGATTTAATTATCATTATATTTTTACACATGCTCCTGTACAACATTTTGGTCAGTCTTGGGGCTGCTTTAAATGTGCTTTATTGAAAAAGATATTGAAAAAGAACTAGAACTAAATTCACAGTGCTAATTGTAATTAGGGCTGCACGATTAATCGAACGCGATTAATCACGATTGTCATGCACATTTTGTCAGTAAAGCTGGTTCTGTGATTAGTAGTAAATCTCCATCACCTGCTTTCAGCTTCTATGAGATTGTGGCTTCTTCAATACAATAATTAAGGCACACAATATTTAATTGTATTCTAAGCAGTGATAATGGCTATGTCAATTAGCATTTCATTATATAGAATATTAAAGATAAACCATATAGCCATAGTCGTATGTTTATTAGTCATCTTGACTCAATGAAAGCGGTTTATTCCAAGAGGGTCTGGCTGCAGACATATGGGCGAGTGGAGCTCCACTCAAGAGCGGAAATACGTCACCTCCACTAGGGACGTCGCCGCCATGTTGGACCGGGCCACACTTTCCGTAGAATTACGTCGCCTCCACTAATGACGCGGCCGCCATGTTGGTCCGGGTAACACTTTACGTAGAATTACGTCGCCTCCATGGGGGCGAGTGGAGCTCCATTTAAGAGGGAAAATATGTCACTACCACCAAACTTTCGTTTTGTATTACTTGTTATATACACGTATAAAGGGTGCTTTGCCAGTTATGTCACCTCTTTGTACGTAATGTTAATATGTTCTGTACTTTTATCTTTGTTACTTTTACCTAATAGAAAAAAAAAAAAAAAAAAAAAAAAATATATATATATATATATATATATATATATATATATATATATATATATATATATATATATATATATATATATATATACTAATCTTTTATGGTTTATGACAAGACAGCATTTTTTTTACCCCCCCCCCCCCCCCCAGCAATTTGCACTACAGACATCAATTTGTTCATGTTTGTTTTACCAGTGTACAACTGCCAATGTAACATTCCATACATTTTAGAAAGTTAACCTTATGTTTTTAATATTTAGCAGTGACAAATAAATGAAATATTACATAAATTATTTAAATAATACCTCAACCAGAATTTTGTGTGTTGAATTTTGTATTTTAATCAAAATAACAACATATACAAAATAACCACAGTAAAATAATGAAGAATAACTTCCACAATTTAGAAGTTTTAATGGTTTTTGAGTAATAATAATAATTAACACATCTTACACTACATTGAAAACACATGAACTGCAAGTGACCATAATTGTTACTGTAATAACACAATGTGTTCACATGCACGCACACTTTACTCTTCAAGACCTCCATTGTCTGTGAAGCAATCCCAGCTACAGTAGCCAGGGTGGTCATCTGAGGAGTAAAACCCCAAAAGCACTCCCTGTTGCCCATTTTCCTGGTGACCAGCCCCACAGTCTTTGTGAAGATTATGTACGGCTTTCTGTACTTTAGATAGTGTCTCTTTAAATATCTTCACTGCACCGGTTCAGTATCAACAAAAAAAAGGGTAATGTTAAGGAAATGGAAGAGAGTGAGATTACTTAGTCTAATTATTATAGCCACAAAAACAAGAGGGTCAACCACACTTACTGAAGTCACCATCAAGCCAGCTGAAGTGTGCCTCCTGTTAAATATGCTCCTGACTGACAGTGTTGTCAAATCTCTGGCATGAACAATTACGTCAGATGGGTCAAGTTTAATTACAATACTGACATTTAATTATCATTAATGTTAAAGCAATTTACTTGTTGCTGAAGGTGCCTGGTCCACCACAGTTGTGCTTTGTTGTTCTGATGCATCTGATTGCTGGGCTGGGGACACAAAGAAGACATGAGCACAGCAAAACTGGAACAATACTATGTCTGTGTGCTGACGTTAGGTAAATTCAACACAGAATAGTACTGCATCATTCACCTATGACAGCCCCAAAGCAGACAAGGTGATGGTGCTCAGAAGTTCCACTCTCTATTTGTGGAGGTGTTATGAGGATGGATAACACTTGATATACATTTGATCTGAAACAAAAGAAGTAAAACAATAGAATAACAGAACAACAAAATAGAAAAAAATAAATATGTTAATGTCACATGTAAAAAGACCTTGACTTCTAAGGTGGCAACATACATTTAAAATGTAAAGAGTGCTGCATCTTCTATGCCAATCCTATCCCTGGAGGTGAATGAAAAATTAAATATGAAAACAACCACCTCATATGACCTTTTTAAAATTATACAACAAATGCTAAAGGAATACACATACAAAACGATCGTGTCCTTTCATTATTCACTACGTTATTTTACCACAAGCCACCAAAAACTAAGTTACACCTATGCTATCCATCATGTACTGAAGGTAAAAATGTAAAGAGCAAAAAATTAACAAATAAGTTTATCAGAAATGTATTATCCAAACTGTACTTCCCCAGTCAACTGAAAAGAAAGTATGTTCTTCAAGAATTTATTGAAGAAGAGGCAAAGAAAATAAGGAAGCTTTATTTTACTTATCCAGTTCTTCCTAAAGCCAAAGAAGTAACATTTAAAATTCTAAAGGACATTTATCCATCTAATCACTTCCTACAAGAAAGATTTAATTGGGAGAACAATTCATGCAGGTTCTGTGAGAAAGATATTGAAACTGTTGATCATATGTTTTTCCAATGTGAATCTGTACAGACTTTTTGGCTGGAATTTCAAAACTGCCTTCATTTCAAACAGATATCAATACACCCTTTGACTGTGATCTCAGTTAAGGTTGGAGTATTGTTGAAGGAAAAGATCCTAGACTTTTTGATAAATAACTTAATTGCTTTGTGCAAATACTAGATTCATAGATAAGTAGATAAGTAAGATAAGTACGTTTTTAAAGGTTAAACCTCACTTCAGCGGATGGAAGAATGAACTAAAGATATTTGCAAAGTCTCTTCATTACAGGATTGACAGGAACGCCCAGAAACTCTTGTATGCTTTGAACTTGTTTTTGTTGTTAGAATAAGACCCTAAGACATCTTTATTTTTCTTTCCGTTATTTATTCTGTTTTATCTTATGGTGTGATTATTGTTATTTGTTATTTTTTCCATCTTTTTTCTTTCTATTTGGCTGTATCGACACTAATAATATGTGTTCAGTTGTTGAAATGTGGGGTAAAGGTTTGTAATTGAACTTGATAACTTAAAAAACCATTGGACAGAAACATTGATCTATAAATTACTATATGTGGTGATATATGATCAGTGGCCAGACATCAACATTGCTCGCGATATAAATCTATAAATCCATAGTGTTTAGTATTCTTATGTTACTAATTTCACGTAAGCCCTGTGCGTTTTTCTTACACTGCGCGTTACAACAGCGTCAGTTCACCATTTTAGCGATGCAGAGATAAAATTACCTGAGTTTAAGTTTGAAGTACTCCCGGCGACGCCATCTTGATGTTTTCAAGTGGAGGTGACGTATTTCCGGTTTGAGAGTGGAGCTCCACTCGCCCATGGTCTGCAGCCAGACCCTTCTTGTTTATTCTGCTTCATTTCCTAGATTTCTTCTTCGGGGCATATTTGGATTTTCAGCACAAGAGTGCCCCCTGGCCTTCAGATGGAGATTTTCTTTGATCACAGAACTGTGAACCAAAAGATACAGCTGCTGCCTAATCATGATTTATTGCATTTGCGATTTAATTTCGATTAATTGTGCAGTCCTAATTGTAATGCGTTTGTTCAGTTTTAATTTATTTGTATACATATGCCCTATAACTGGATATTGTCACTCTCCCTAAAAGATCATTTTCATTTTGGTGTCATGAAAAGTGTCTGCTAGTCTGGATCCAGTTATTTTATCTCAGACAGTGCAGGAAAACACGCACCGCACAGCTGACCTTTGATTGATTCTTCTCCTCTGAATCATTTAGACTCCTACACTGAATATTTCACCTGTTCTTTTTTATTGAAACGGTCATTTGTCATTTCCCATAGCAGGCTAAGACCAAACCGCCCTTTTAAAAAGCGTTGGATGTGACCCGACCCGCGATTGAGACGTTTTGATGTTTAATTCATAAATACCACCCATAAAAATTTCAGCTGCAACCGAAATGCTGAGCAGCAGATCTGATCAGTTGACATTGGTCTCAGGTGGACCGGCAGAGATTGTGCTCACCGTTTGAGTCCTATGTTGGTTTTATGGCCCAAAATAACGCAGGTCCCTGTTGGACGTAATCGCATCTGACCGCGCTTCAGCTCCTGAGTAAAGTCAAGCTTTTGAACTGCCAATTTCTCAAATCTGCTGTCGAGGGGAATTTTAACCGTCCTGGTGTCTGTCTTGTTTTCCTCCGTCATATTGCTTTTGTTTACCTTCACTTTCTGTGGATCTGTTCAAGAGCAGGATAAAAGATTCAAAGCCTCATCATTCAGACCAGACGCTGCGTCTCTCGCCCTCATTGTTCTCATTCCCTGGGCTTCAGGTAATCACAATCCCAGCTTGCTATTAATCCAAATTTCACGGCCTCCTAATGGTGTCCATTAAAAGCAAGCTCTGTAGACGATGTGCCCAGTCTGTCATGCGGTTCTACATATACCTCACCGTGGAATCGAAGCATCTGGCGCAGCGGTTGGTTATGAACCCCAGCAGGCCAGCCAAGTGATTACGATATATCTGAAGTCGAAACTCTATCGCCAAGAGCACTTCATTCCCACTTTTTGCCTCTTAACAGTAGATCTGATCAAAGTGAAAGTGGCTTCCTTTCTTATCACTGGAAGAGCATTTTCCATGAGCGCCAAAGTCCAAAAATAAAAATACACTTCTCCTGGTAGGCTGCTGGCCAACTCTTCTATGTCAAAAGTGTTTGGTTAAAGATAAAAAACGGGACTAGCCATAGAGCACAACTGTTGGGTTCTGGAAGTAAAAATCCCATTCATTCAACGATTTGTAACAATAATTTTTATACCTTTAAAAAAAACATCCTGTGAACAAAAAGGTTGTTAATCGATGGATTGTGCTTTTGTTGAAGCCATCAGCCGGCATTATTATTTAAATGTATTTTTTAAATAATCACATAAAACCGCAGACTTCACAGTTTTACACAATTCTGTAAATAATCCTATTAGAAAATCAACATAAAAAACCTGTCCACTCTTATGCAGTACTACAAAATATTTTATATATTTAGTCTCCCTTATGCTCTTAAGTTTCTATTGAATTCATATTTTGCTACTAATGTAAAATATATTGTTTCTATATACTGCCCTGCATCCTATTTACAGAATGAAATCCAATACTTTTATACAAATTATGCACAGCTGATTCCAAAATTAGTGCCTTATTTTGCTCTTGCACATTTCACAAAATATGATCTTGTAGAATTTTTGCTTTTGAAACCATATTTTAAAGTGAAGAATTTTGAAAACTGACAAAAAACTATCAATCATGGCTTCATGGCAGTTAAACTTTTGACATTTGACTGTTTTTGTAATTTTATACAAGTTTATTAAGGGCAATATTATATATATTATATATATATAATAAATATATATATATATATATATATATATATATATATATATATATATATATATATATATATATATACTGTATGTTTAAACTTAATAAAAAAAAAAAAGTGGAAAGTTTCTATTGATTTTACATTTAACATTTTAATCATTTAGCAGACGCATTTATCCAAAGCAACTTACAAATGAGAACAATAGAAGCAATCAGACCAATGAGAGAACAACAACAGTATACAAGTGCCATGACAAGTCTCAGTTAGTCTAGCACAGCACTTTTTTTTTTTTTTTTCAAGAAAAGAATAGGTAAGTGCTAGTATTAGTTTTAGTGTCTTTTAGTGTTTAGTGTCTTTAGCTGTTATTTTAAAATGAGTAAAGAATCAGCTGTTGGAATTGAGATTGGGAGGTCATTCCACCAGCTGGGCACAGTCCAGGAAAAGGTTCGTGAGAGTGATTTTGAACCTCTCTGGGATGGCACCACACGGCGCCGTTCACTTGCAGAACGCAAGCAATATTATTGAACTATAATCAAATAATTAATATTAAGCATTTTTTTTTCTGCTATTTTTTTCTCAAAATGCTTGGCTGCATAATCATAATTTTTATATCATTGTTTTATTTTTGATTGGGTCATTTGCAAGGCTTGGGATTGTAGTTCTTTCCCTCATTAAAGCAATTAGATACAAAGTCCTTGTACCTTTGTCTTTTTATCCAAATACTTTTTTGTTTAAGTTTGTAATGTTGTAATTCACCTCTTAGCTAATTGGTTTGATTAATTTGATTCAATAAGACTTCTTTGAAAATTGAAAGGCAAACATGCTTCCAGAACCCGTTGCAGATGTGGACGTACACCGCTGCACTCTATAGGCTTAACAAAATCTGAAAAGCTTCCACCGAGAGCTGCTTCTTCCACACCGTTTGGCTTGGCAAACACCACACTGATAAGGCGCCAAAAAGCTCCCTCATCATTTTGACTCTCGTCCAGTTCTAAGGGATGGACTGACCTTTGCTGTCATGACACCAGCACTTGCTGGACCTTCAGGCTAAGCAGGCAGCCGCTATAACATGGGTGATCTCATTTCCTGCTCAAGAGCCAGTGAGTCATCCGCTAGTGTAGCAGATAACCATTTCATCCATAAGAGGTGCAGCTCTTCTCTTTGAAGTGGTTTGAAGTTGTACTTATTTTTGGCGGGTCTATTTTTCAAAGCTGTCACAGCATGCATTGCGACCATCAAACGTGCACATCCACATATATAATGCTCATCCGGCAAAGCTGTGGCATGCTAGCACGCTCACGGTAGAGATGAATTACCCCTGGCATGCCCGTGTGTTCCTCCTCGCAGTAGGCAAAGGAAACTTTTGACTGATCCACTTCATTTCCACAGGCGTTGACTGAATTACTGATCGATCCGCAGGCCTCATTAAGCACCCACACTGCATGACAGAGTAAGGCCAGAGTGACTTACTGTGTCCTATCACAAGCACGACCCTGACCACAGCTCCCTGTCTTTCACATTCTCACCTCGTCTTCTCTAACCTCTTGATTTCTCACCTTGCTTCTGACATATCGTGCTAATGGGTGTTTTTATAGAACATTACCCCTGTTTCAAAATATAGAGAGCAGTCTACATAGGCATCTATATTCTGACAGCGATAAGCAGTTCATCTGTCCATATCAGACAAAATGTGGCTATGTGACAAAATAAGTCAAATATCACAGCCAATCAGAAGAGCGTGTAGGTGGGGTATCTCTGCAAGCACATTGCATTTGAAACAATCTATGGATAAATATGTGATCTAATCCCTAAACCTTCAATAAAAATCGTTACAATCATTACAAATACATACTGTTAGAGCAAGTCTCCATGCCAGAAATATTGTTCCAGAATCTGGCATAAAATATCCATTTGATCTTGTATCTGAACAATTAGTGAGCCAAATTGTCTAATACACAAAACCTGTTAACAGGAAGCCATGTCTGGTACCCCAAACTCTATTAACAGTTTTCTGTCAGGCAAGAAGTCGACAAAGGTAAGCCAGAGAAGAGCAGACATGGGAGACAAAGTTATGATATTAAAACTGATTATTGAATAGTCTTAGTTGTGAATGTTTCATTGCTCCAAATTTTTTTTATTATACCAAAAGAAAAAGCAATGGAAAATTACTGCTTCACAACAAACTCCTGTGAGGTTAAAAACAGCAATCATAAGACTAAATAAGCCTTGAAATCTTAACCATTGAAAGCACACACAGGCTAAACAACAAATAATATAATATGAATAGCCAATCAACAAATGAACAAATGAAATAAGTATATATATATATGGTTTAAATGATTGATTAAATGGAATACTAAAATGTAATGAATGAATGAACAAAAAACAATATTTTTTTTCATTCTGTGACTTGGCTTTAGTCTTTTTTTTCTGTTTTTATAGTTTCAGATGTATTTATTTATTTTGATGTAGTTTTTGTTAGCATTATTTCGTTTGTTTTATGTTAGTGGCATACCCTGCTTGTGAAGGGTGTCATTGACTGTCTTGTGCACAACTGTGTGAAAGTGATTGTGTAGCCCAGTGAACCAAACTGAGACACCATTTTGCAGGCTCAGGAAACCTTTGCAGGTGTTTTGAGTTGATTAGCTGCTTGGCATGTCATCATATTCTAATTTGTTGAGATCGTGAATTGGTGGGTTTTTGTTAAATGTGAGCCAAAGTCATCACAATTAAAAGAACCAAAGACTTAAACTACTTCAGTCTGTGTGCATTGAATTCATTTAATACACGAGTTTCACAATTTGAGTTGAATTACTGAATTAACTTTTCCATGACATTCGAATTTGAGATGCACCTGCATTTAGTATTCAGTGCTTTGGGTTGCTTAAACCTTGTGTAACAAGTGCTCATTATAAAATAATCTCTGTCTGAATCTTTGTCAAGTGTTTTTACGAAACACAGGCTCTTACCACTAGGTCACACCTGCCTTTTTGTTGTTTCTGCTCTTAAACTTTCAGAGGCAGCATTTGAAATCAATAACTTGGTTTAGCTGAATAATTCTGCTTCAGACAGGTTTTGCACCGGCAAATGGATATGTCCCAGGTTGAATAATAGTCCAACTCAACCTGGGACTCAGTGTGTCCTGGCAGGTGTCCTGGAGCAGGAGCGTGAGCCGTTCAGCAGTATAGAGCTCAGCCGTGTGCCGCTCTCCTTCGTTCTTCTCTGTTGAGCTCATTTACCTGAGATCCGATTTACACTGCTTTCTCTTGCTCGCTATTAAACATTTAATAACATTCACAGCGTGGCACACCTACACAGCTATGCAGGAATTTTAAGTAACTCGAGAAATTAGTGTCATTGTAAGGCCACATGTTCCGCAATGAACTATTGGAATAATGAGCTGCTCCAGCGGAAGAATGGACCTGCCTGGATTTAAAAGAGCCGTATTGAACCTTTTGCTGCATATTTTATTCCCAGAAGTCCGCTTAGTATGTTATTCAAGGTTATTGCAGCAAAAATACATCCACATCTTGTCCAGTGCCCTATGGAGAAGGAGAAAAAGTACTAGGTGTGTCCCAAATCATGTACCTATGGACTACTTATTGCCATTTTTTATATAGAGTGTTGAAAATTACCACCAAAAATTAGCACTTCAAATACCCAGATTCTGCACTTACTGTAAATATAGCTAGAGCTGAAATCTTTTTTTTTTTTTTTAAAGAAAAGTCTGATCTCGTTTGAGTTGTATCTGACAATTAAGATTTAAATTAGTTATTGATTATCTAGATTAACATATCCATTTTTTATAGTATACGTTTATATTTATTTATATATAAAAATGTGTTGTTTTTAAAGTGGCTTCACATGCAGGGCACATATGCCTTCTAGATAATCCACTTTTATTATAGGCTTTGTTGATTAGTGGTTGCAGCCCTATTTCTAAATGAATTTTCAGAGGTTTCAATAAATGGTTCTGATAAGCTGGTATGTCAAATACTTATTTCAAAAGAGCAAGACAAATCCCTTTTAAATGCTAAGTTCTCATGGAAAATTATGTTGGCCTTTAAAGTGAATCGTCATCTATATGTTCTGCTAGCTTTAGCATAGCGTGCTTTAAGAAGTAATTTTCAACCTTTTTTTTCCATAAATTACATTCACCTGTTCATAACATTAGACCAGCAAGCGATGTTTTCACACTGTTGCATCATAGGAGTAATCATGGAAAAATGTGTTTCTACAAGACGGACCTAAAAGTGACTGCTGTATTGTTTGTGTGCTATCGCACCGTTTAATAAATGTGAGATAAGGTGGTGTTTTGGCAGGTACTGGTGGGGGGTGCATGGCTAAATATTCCTGGCGCCACATGAAATATGCATGCAGTGGCAGTTTTAATTATTACAAAGTGCTGAGCTATTCCAAGAAGAGCATTTCCTCCTCATACACACACACACACACACACACACACACACACACAAAACGCACACACTTTTATATCAACCGTCTGGGACTGTGTGTTCATGCTTCAACAATTCCCATGCATTATTTAAAAGTGAGAAGATTGGGAAATGACAACTCTTTCTGCCCTGCACTGGGCTCCTCTTGGGTAATGACCACAGTATACACTTGACACTTGCACACTGCTGACCCCCGACCTCTCTCTGGCTTTTTCTTTAATGACAAAAGGGACATCTGTGAATTCCTGGGATGTGGTTGCAGCTTTTCTTATTTTGAAATCCCAAACACCTAATTTAAATATTTAAGAACAACTGAATAATTTATTGAAAATATAGATATTCTGTTTTAGTGGATGGATGGAACGTGATTTTATATCTTTTTTTATTCTATCCTTTATTTAGCTATTTATTCCGCTACTGATGTGATGTTTTGTTTGAGTGAATGGATGATGGGTGGACAGACAGGAAAAATATATGTATGGATGAATAGGTAAAGGGATAGATAAACAGGTGGGTGGATGGATGGGGTTGATGGATGGATAGAAGAATGTATGGATGGAATGATATGGATGAATGGAAGGATTGATAGAGGGGATGGCTGATACATTGACGATCGAAGGATGGATGGAGGGGATTATGGATGGATAGATGGCTGAATGGATAGATAAATGGATGGATGCATGAACAGGTGGATGGATAGAAGGGTAGAAAGAAAAAATGGATGATGGATACATTTATAGATAGAAGCATGGATGATGGAAGGGTGGATAGAGGGGATGATGGATGGATGGACTGAAGGGTAAATGGATGGACAGATGGGTGGATGGATAGAAAAATGCATGCATGGAAGGATGGAAGGATAGATAGAGGGGATCTTGGATGGATAGATGCATAGATAGATAGCTGGATGGATAAACTGATGGATGCATGGACAGGTGGATGGATAGAAGGATAGTTTGAAGAATGGGATCTTAGGACGGATAGAAGCATTGATGATACATATTATAGATGGATAGATGCATGGATGGATAGATACATTATGGATTAATGGACAGATGCATAGATGAAACAGATTGATAGAGGGGACAGTGGATAGATGCATAGATAGATAGATGGATGAATGGACAAATGTATGTTTAGATGGACGGACAGATAGATATGCATGCAAATGTAAATACCATATCCTGTAAATGTTATTAAAATGCATACTCCGTCATGGCCTTTGCTTGCTTACTCTGACCCAATTGAGAAATGTCTTCACGTTCGTTCTGGCTGATGTTTATATAAAAGTAACTTTTCAAAAATATTTTCATTTCCCCTGAAATAAGCGTAAAGGTCGCCTGTACGTGGCCGGGAGAGCTGAGCCATGAGTAATCACTATGTTTAGAAAGGTGACATTTATAAATTAAATCTATATAGCAGACACACTGTGATGATGAAAAAGTGCTGCCTCTGAAATGTTAGGGGTTACATTAAGGACCATAACCACGTATGCAAACTTAGACTATCCTGCCAAATGTTGGTTTGTTTTTTCATCTCCCCTGGCTCTCTTTTTCTCCTTTTCAGTATTGTCAGTCGCTCTCTTTCTTTTTGCACGCTTGCATCTCTCCATTTCCTGAAATATGTTTCCTGTGCTGTTCGGTTTATTCTGGGCTTTGGAACAACACCCCTACCATTCACAAACACAGCAAGGCTGTGAAAAGCTTGCAGGAAGTTCTCCCTGGCGAGCTTTTACTTTCCATCCTTTTTTGTTTCTGTTGCCTGTTGTTTCTGAAGGAGTGACTGTAGTTAAGATCTATCCATCCGCATGTGAATGACAGAAGCTCAGCATCCTCCAGTATGACCATGAGCCTTTAGTTTAGCACTCTTCTATTTTGACAGTAGAGATGCAAACGGTTGAAGCAGACTTTTACTATAAAATCCATTTACAAAACCATATATTGCAGTCCATAAGTACAGTTTTCAACTGCTAGATTTTTATTATTTAATTTTTTGTATCAAATTTTTGGATTTAATTATTTATTTTGAATTGGTTATTTGTTTTATAAACCAAAAAAGGAGAATTGTGTGGCTTTTAGTTTTTTTGTGGAAAATTATTATTATTATTATTATTATTATTATTATTATTATTTTTTATTTTGAATAGACTATTTAATTTAAAAATCAACAACTAAGAATTGTGATGTTTTTATTTCATGTCTGTTAGCTTGGAACCCACCTGTATTTATTCTAATTCTGTTTCTTGTACTAATTAGTGTTCATGTGGCTCAGTGGTACAGCATTGCGTTAGCAATGCAAAAGGTCATGGGTTCAATTCCCAGGGAACACATGTACTGGTAAAAGAATGCACTGTAGCCTGAATGCACTGTAAGTTGCTTTGGATATAAGCGTTTGCTAATAATTATATATATATATATATAATGATGTAAAATTTGGGATGAATACTTTTTTTTTTTATTCTTCTTTTAAGTTTATTTTATAGATTATGATTTGATGGTGGTTTGATTCTATCAGCTTCAAACATTCAGCATCTCTCTGTCTGAATAGTTTTAGTACAGAACAATTGTTAGTTAATATTTGTTGATTTACATTAATTAAGCATGTACTGTGTTGCTTTAGCAACAAAGAAACATGTCCGCCTGTCTAGAATAACGCCGCTAGACACCCCATCAATAAAAAACCTCTGCTGGCATGAGAGAAAGAGAGAAACAAACAAAGAGCATTTCAAGGCTTAAACATGAAAGATTATGGCTTTATCATAATCCTCAAGCTAGTTTTCTATCTACCTGGTCGACATGAAAAGCAGTGTTAGATCGATGTGAGGAAAATATCAGAAGCCGATAAGCTGGGATTTTATGACTTTGACTGAAGTTTTAGTAATGCAGATACTCATATTGCATTGCATTTTTTTCCTAACGGTGAAGCCCAAGGCTTCTGATTCACAGTCCTGGAGGCCACAGCTGGTGCTTTGACTACTTGTCAAGCTTTGACTTTTACAAGGCTGAAATCTTCTGCCTTTGGCTCTATAATGGATCTGATTTCAAACCAGAGGGCAAAGAACTGACAATTATTGTTACTTTTTATTATTTATTTATTCTGCTCTTTCCTTCATTGTTTTTGTGGTAGGCATACATAAGAGTTTGGAGATCTCCTTTACTCTCTTTTAATGCAGCTTTTGACGATGATCTGGCCTCAATCATACTGTTGACAGTGTTTTGCAGAAGATTCAATCTGGACACATTAATATGTCCTCCAGCAGTACAAGTTTTCTATTTTTCCCTATCAATCAACCCAGCAGCCTGGAGGTCTCCAGTTCCTTTGTAGTGCTGTTCAGTCATAAGCCCAGTATTCCGGAACACATGCAAATACACTGAGCCTTTGTGGACTTAATTACACATCATTGGGGCCTGATGCACCACATGGGTCTCTTCAGAGCGAGTCACGGCTATTGTGTACTGTGATTTGGCCGAAATGTCAAATTAGGTCTTGTGAGGCCACAAAGGAAAAAGCAAAATAGGCAGCAAAAAGAAATGACATTTCGTGTAAATTGCTACATGCACCTTTCTACCATCCGGTTGCTAAATCTTAATAAATACGTGCTCATCAGGTCCTCTTAATTTGCTGTTTATCTGTATTCACGGTCTGGACTGATGTTGTTGCTGTCGCTAAATTGCATCGTTCACAAAATCAAATTGAAAGTGTTGTGAATGGATGCATATGTATTGATGAACACAAACACGGTTATTGTCTTGATGAGTGGTGTATGTACTCTAACATGTGTGATAACTCAAAATGTTTGGTTAGTTTAATGTTAGATTATGTAAGTTACTTTTATGTATGGTTAGCAATTTGGTAACACTTACAGCCTTTGTGTAATGAATTATAAAGGGTTATTAAATGCTATAATGCATTATAATTGTTGATAATGTGCATTGTAATACATTATATCTTGTCGTAAATAATTATAACCAAATTTTAAATGCATAGTTTAACAATGAATCGATGTTTTAAAATGTATTAAATGTGGTTATAACGCATTGTACAATCTCAGAAATAATTGTAAGGTGCATTAAAAGGCATAATTAATGCATTAAAACTACTTTTCTAATGCGTTATACAGTATGTGTCTTACCGCAATTTTTAATCAGTCAGTCCTGTGAGTGATAAACAAATGTTCTGATACAAGACTCATCCACACAAATTACACAAATTTCCTTTTGTCTCATGCAAAAAATAAAAAGAAACACAAGATTAATCATGATTAATTGTTCCAGTGTTACTTTATTATTTTGAAGGATTGGGAAATGAAATGAAAGTCTGCGTAGCACCTGAAGCACACGTGTCCTCTAGTTAAGAGTCTTAGACTTGCAGTTACAGCAGAAAGAACAGACAGTAAAGCCCAACTGTTGAACTCTAGACCTGTTGCCCCAGACCTGTGCTGTTAATCCAGCAGAGGAATGCGAGGAATGAAGCCTGTTAAAGTTTTACAGTGTCAGACCTTTAGCCTCTTCACCCTGAAGTTTTTACTACACTTTAGGAAATGGAAAAGCTTTTTTCTCTCCCCATTTCCCCTTTTGCTTCCCTCTCTTGCTTCATTCTCTATCCATATGTTGGCAATCTCCAAGGTCCTCCTTTTTCTCTCTTCCACTTGCTTGTTCCCTCTCTCTCCCACACCTCACTCGATCATTCTGATTACATCCAAAGGGAGCACCAAGTGTTTTGCAATCAACCTCTCTGATTTAAAAAAAAAAAAAGGTTGTATTTAGAATAGGAGGGATGCTGTGGGAATCCACTATTGTGAGTGGAGTGTGAGTACTCCGTCACCAAAAGCCCAAAAGGAAACACCAGCAGCCGGTGGAGGAAAATTAGCCCAATCCTTTTGGGCTCTGATATATGGTGCACATCTGGGCTGCCATCCATTGTTTTCAATTACGACTTTAAGCATGGCCTCCTCTGTGCCGAGCAATTCTCCCCCTCTGTTTTTTCCATAACCCCCTTTCTCTCCCTCTCCGACCAATTACACAGTGGACAGGTGTCGTGTAGCGCTAACAGATTGGCCCACCCGCCTCTGTCTATTTTTCTCACCGCGCTTCTGGAGCTTTCAGCATAAGCTTCCCGGTGACATTTATGACAACACACTTTTTTCCCTCTTCCCCCTCTCTCTCTTTGTCATCTGAATGACTATGAGACATGAGGGTGAGAAGTTCATCATGCAGTCAGTCATGTCTAATGAACGGTTAGACCCACTTCCAACACCCGTGATTTTGACAGGGGTTTTGCATGTAATTAGTGAGCGAGAATCGCGAGGTGAATGTAAGTTATTAAAATGCAAGAACCTGCACAGCTTGAACACTTTCAAACATTTCTGTATGTACTGCACTGTATAAGTTGAATCACAAATTTTTGCTCATTTTTATTGTATTACTCTTAAAGTATATGCCATATTTAAAGATCCCATGAAATCCAAATTGAGAGTTTCAGTATATAGCTTTGTTTTATTTTATATTAAGAAAATAAAAAAAAATCCAGAAAAAGAAAATGATTGTGCGTTTCTATTTTTATTTTTTAATTTATTTCATATATATATATATATATATATATATATATATATATATATAAATAAATAAAATAGAAATGCTCAATCATTTTCTTTTTCTTAATATAAAATAAAACGTAAAGCTATATACTGAAAGTCTCAATTTGGATTTCATGGGATCTTTAAATTTTACAGTTTTTTGGAGTCACAAATTAAAAAATTTAAATGATCTATAATTTGCATTTAAAAATGCAATTAAAATGTAATTTGCGATCTTGCAGGATGAATTAATAATCTATGCAATTTTTGTTTGCTCTTTTAGTTGACACAAATCTTTTTTTGTTTTCAGATATCATAAAGCGCAAGTTGCGACGACGACCGATTTGGGGGCGGGGCATCATCAGGAAGAAAAAGAGCTATAAAAAGGAGGAGGAAGATGAACCGGAAGAGGAGGAGGGAGCGGACGACTCTGCTGCAATGGTGCAAGGTGACGCTTGTCTCACCCAGGATGAGTTGTCCTGTGATGCCACAGAGCTCCATCCTGACAAGCAGCCACTCCAGGCCAACGGACACATCCTCTCCACAGAGGAGGAGAATTCCTCTGAGCCGACAGCCACTCAGGACCCTCAGGGCAAGGAGGAGCCCATCAAGACCCCCTCAGAGGAGGCTTCCAGCAGTAAGGAGGCCACAGCAGTCCCTGCTCCTCAAGAGTGTGTGAATGGAAATGAATCTATGGACAGTGTGTACAGTGAGGCTCTTGATAAAGAAACCGTAGTAGACTCTATTAATAAAAATGCACTTGAAGCAGAGCATAATGAGCCTTCTGCCCCAGAATGCAATGCCGAGGAGAATGTGACCGCAGCAGAGGGGGCGGCATCTGACGGTGACCATGAAACAGAAGGTATGGCATAGGAAGACTTCACAAACGCCAAAGAATTAACTAAGCATATATTTTCATACATTTAAAATGTTAATGCACTGAATTTAGAAACGCACAACATGACAATAAACAAAATTCTATATAATTTTCTCCCGTATGCAATTGTAATTATATAATTAAAACTGTCCAGAATAACATTTAGTCTTAACAGATGTCCATAAACATGCAGAACAGATGAATAATTGCTAGTATTAATAGTCAACCGAACGGTTAATCACAGTTTGGAGAAAAATGCTCTGTTTTTGGACTTCAAAACAACATCTGTTTAAGAGCGTTACTCCTGCTGAGAGTTAAATACACCAACCCTGCGGACTCGTCTCTTCATATACTTCTGCAAACGTGCCTGTCCTTCACCAGGTGTTGTCCGTTTCTGGTGTGATGCGTGCTCAGGTTTGTTTTTTTTCCATAGTGTGACTTTGCTTCATTTTAATAGGTTCATCAAATGGGAAGAATAAGTCTGACCAGGCGTCTGTCGGACTCGAGGAGACTGTGGAGCTTCCACCTCCGGCTCTCGTGGTTGACCACCAGCGACTCAAAGTGAGATGAATATTATTGTTATCAGTCATTCTTAAGAACTGAAATCTGTTTTAATACTTTAGGAAATTGCAAAGATTTTTTCCCCCACCTCTGAAACCGATATCATTACCCACATCAAACTTTGTAAATGTGGTCTGTGATTATCTCCAGTAATTGTTCAGAAGTAACATCCATCCATAAGCACATCCCATAAGCGCTCTGTGCACATTAGCGTACTGTAGCTGTGCTGTTATGTACCGATCTCAGAAGGAGGGAAATCACTCCAATCATCAAGTCATTTTGGAAAGAAACTCATCAGTGTGTGGAGACTGCTTCATCATCATCATCATTAGGCTGTTTAGGCCATTTTTGGAAGCATTCATTCACTCTCATTCGCTGAGTCATTCATTTCCATTTAATTATTTGCTATCAAGTTAATCAAATTAGGGCGGCAATCATCATTTTTGTTTCTCTTGTTACGAGCACATTTGTGCTACTGTTCCTCTCTAGATAGCACCAGTGTGTTTTCAGAAGGGAATACTAGTTTGCATACTATGTACTGCTTTTTTACGCTGTATACAGCCTATTTATTTATTTATAATAGGATTTATAAATAATTTATTGAAGCTTGTAATTGCGATCTAACATTTTGGATTTTTTTCCTCACAATTTTCACAATTGTGAGTTATAAAGTCTAAATTGGGATATAACTCGCAATTGTGAGTTACGAAGTCAGAATTAACATTTATATCTAAGTTACAATTCTGAGAAAATGTCAGAATTGTACGAGCACTCACAATTGCAAGAAAATAGGAATTCTTGAGTTACTTGCGAGAGTCATGATTGTATATCAACTTTTGAAGGATACAAATTAGAATTGTGAAATAAATCTATTACTATAATTGTAAATTATTATTATTTAGATGGTATATGAAACAGTATCATATTTTTAGCTATTATTATTAATATATTTTTAATTTGTATAGAAATCAGAATGGTATGCAACTCATACAGTAGCTATGCGTTAGTTTTTATTAATTTAGTGAGTGGTGTTTAATTATCCTAGGAGAAATAAATAATGCAATTCAAAACAAAATATAAATATTGATGGTGATGGTGATATTTATTATGCATTTTTTCAAATATAGTAAGTTATCCATTCGGAACACACCCTTAATGTGACTTAATATGCTGCACTTCCTGTTTGCTAGCTAGCGAGTGAAATATGTGTGAGACTTACACTTTCAAACGGCAAATGGCAGGCGTGCTGAGTTTTGTTCTCACCAGCACCAGCGTGCCAACTGTAGTGCTCAGACTGGTGACCGGAGCATCTGAAGAAGAGAAGACGTCCCAGTCGACTCTATCGCATGTCGACAAGCGTAACACCCCACCGCCACATCGTCTATCACACCATCATCACTGAAAACCCCCCTGAGGAGCCGCCGGTCGCTGGGCTGTGCGAAGTGATGGGGGGGCGAAGGCCCGGAAGCACGTGTGGCACTAATCCACCAGCTTATTTGTTCATTTACCCAGAAAGGGCTGATATCTTTAAGAAACAGATCGTGAAGTGACGGATGCTGTGAATAATTGCTTTTTCATCCCGGGCTTATGGAACAAATTGAATTGCCGTTGAAGTGGGGTGAGAGTTGCCGTTTAAACAGGTATCTCCTGTTTGGGGCGGCAAAATGCCTGACACATATTAGGAATGAAAAGTGGGCTGTTTTTTCCTGTGCTTCATTCATATTCATTGACTGGAGATGCGCTCATTATTATTGACATTTTTGCAGTGCAGCACGGCCCTCAAATAGGTTTGGAATTAAAGGGCCGTCACAGGAAACTATGAGCTTCATCTTGCCTTGGTGGGGTTTTTTGCATCGTAAGAAGCCAGCATCACATCATGTGTCAGTGTGTGGATGCATAATAACACTGAATATAAAGACCACAGAACAGTGAAAAACCACATTTGGGAGGGCTGTCTCCTCCCTGGATCTTTAATGTCATCATGGCCATTTGGCTCCATCGCTCTGCTAGAAGACTTACTTGTCTAAAACTGTCTTTGCCTTGGACATATCTGAAGGTTTTACGTTTAATGTTTTCTTAAAAGCATGCTTATTATAGCATGTCAAGCTTCATGTCTGCTGTTCTCATGACCAAAGAGGTCGGTCCGTTTTCAGCCTGACATGTTCCCCGTTTGGTTTTCTCGCTGGGTGAATGTCAGGAAACCGTCAAGAACGTGTCCAGTGCACATTTCACCACAACATCAAACAAAAAAAGGAAACAAGTTATAATATGCTTCAAGAAAATGAAGCCTATTTATTGGATAGTTTTATATTGTGATATCAATTATTATTTACATTTTTTATTTTATTTTTTACTTTTTTATTTTAATATTAAACCTTTTTAGGGGGGAAACAATGTTTTATATGGTTTATACTACATTAGCTCCTTTAAGTCTTTTAATTGTGGGGCACATCTGATGCATTTGACATGCACCCACTTAATTTCTGTATTATTTTTATTGATATTTTTTCCTATTGATATTAGGTTTGTTGTATTTATTTACTTATTGCATGTATGACTTAAGGCATTAATGACTCATTTGTAGCGAATTTTACACTAAATATAAAATAAAAAGTGCATTATATAATAAATAACATGCACAATTTTATAAATAGATGACGGACAGACAGATAGACAGAATAAAAAGTAAGCAAAAAAAGGAACAAAAACTTTGCAGTAATGATTCAAAGTATATATATTATGCAATTCTATAATATAATGTAAATTATTTGTTTTGTCTCTTGGTCTTGTGAATAAAAAGTTAATATTAATCTGATTTCCCCGGCTTCAGATGCGTGTTCAGATTGCATGCAAATTGACTAAAAGAACTTTGTATTGTCAGTATAATTAAGTTAAATTTGATAATTATCCCTGTTTATATTTTCCTGATTTCAGCAGTTTATTCATCAGAGAGTGTTTTCAGGCAGTTTTTACTTCTGCTCTCTTAGCAACACCGAATGTTTAAGTGTGAAGAGAGCTAAAATAAATTAGCTCTTGCCTCAACTGATGGAAGACACATGCCAGGAAATAGATCTTGCCAGCTTGCAACACTTCCTTTGCTATGGTACAGCGCTAGCCAAACATAAACGCATGCTATGCTAGGATACCATTCGCCTAAACTTAAACGTGTTTGTACATGTGTTTGATATATTTGGCCAAACTTACCAAGCTGAAAATTACACCCGAACCAGACAGTTGAAAAGGCTGTTTATAGAACATCTTTCTTAGTATGGGAGAAATTATGCTAGTCATCTTTATTTAGACATGAAAATGGTGAGGCATTACGCCATTATGTGCTAATGATTTGTAGTGGGTCCATTGATTCTGGTGTTTTGGTGCATTTTAGTACACAAAGTAGATGCACAACCATTACAAAGAAGCCAAATCAAAAGGTCACGCCAGTTTGACGATATCTCTGCTTTACTCCTGCTGTCACTGGAAATGACAACAGGAGAGGCAAACATGTAATTGGTTCTGATTGGCCGAACCCTAACCCTCGTTTTAGAACAAGAGTTAGTGATTTGACATTTTGACAGCACATCAAGCTGTGTAAGACATTACTATATTTGGCAGTTCAAACCGTAAGTCTGTGTTTTTAAACTTTTGTAAAAAATTTAGTAGCTAGTACTGGGCTAAATTAGTTTGATGCGTGTCACATTAAGCCCAGAGGCAATTGATTATGTGTCAGTTGCTAAAGCATTGGATGATGCAAAGACTCTTTACAGCACAGACTCTTAACCCTGTATGGAATAGTCTGAAATATTATATTTTTCTTTCATTTTCAAACTCAAGCGTTTTAGACTTAAAATAAAAAAAAATATTGCATGTGTTTTTGGTGTATTATTATGTGTATTATTATTTTTATTCTTTTACTATTTTACTTTAGTTGGCATTTTTTAAATTTAATTGGCAATGTGCATTTTGGTCATTTTGTCTACACTTAAGAACCAGTGGTGCCATTTTTTTTGTGCACACAGCTTTAGTCCATTCGGTTTGTTTTATAACACAATGCTTTCTTACACTGTAGCTTCAGATGACAGGGAATACATTGAATGGGTTGTTTGGACTACTTTTATGTTTTTTTTTTTTTTTGTGCTTTTCATTTCTGGGTGAACTATTCTTTTAATATCTGTGCTCTAAAGTCTGCTTTTCTATAGGAATAAATGAAAAATCTTTTCCATCACAGTGTGAAATAGTAATATTACTCAGTGCAGCACAATACAGCCTTATGTGTCTCAAATTAATCTCAAAGGTTTAATTTTGCTCAGTTCATCCTGTGGATCTTCCACAGCAGTTGCATCACTTCTTCCACTTCTGTGACTTGACCATTTCAGCTTTCAGTTTGTTTCAATAGAATGTATTATACATGTTCTGCAGCTGGAGCACATGAAAGATTTGTATTAAAATTAAAAACAGGCAAGTGTGCGTCTCTTTCTCTGAACATTTCTACCTTCATCACAGCCTGTCTGATTCTGGCTTGCAAAATCTGAATCTAGCTCAGAAAATCCGAATAAATTATTTAACAGTATTTATTATTTAACATTATTTGTAACTTAATATAGCCCTCAGTTTTAAGAATAGTATTGGTTTCATTATTTAAGGATTTTTAAAACTTATACATAAATTATATGTATGCGTAAGTATAGTAAACTGTGTGTGCGCATAATAGAATAATTTATTTGAATTACATCAGCTTTAAAAGCATTGTGTTCAGTGTTCATCAAACCAATAGTATATACAGTATATTAAGTATTTTATTGCATAAGTCAAAAAAATTCTTTTTTTTAAGCAAAGAAGTTTTAAGAAAATCAGCTTTTACTGCAATGTCAATCTGTCTCGACCTTTCCTTAAGCAGACTAAGAGTTCTTACATTTTTTTCATTTAGTTTTTACATTGCAAAATGTTTATAACTTGCTGACCTTTGTGTATCTGTGTAGGCTAGTGAAACGATGGTTCATCCAGCAGTTACAATACGGATATATCTCTGGATGTTATTAAAGCAATAATCCCCAAGAAGCCATGGTTTACAGTGAATTTATAACCGCGATTAAGAAGCGGAGTATATAATTCGGTTATTCCATATATGACGTTTTGGAACCAGCAAAAGAGGCGTTGGATGAAATGCTTAAGAAATAATCCTACTCACAGTAGCGTTTAAAGTACAAAAAACGGATGAATCCTTTTAAACACATCTTCTGATCGATGTCTTGAGGTGTAGTATAAGCGAAATAATTGACTCCGGGCCATTGAATTATTAGAAAAATCTAATAATTCAACAGCCCGTCATCAATTATTCCTTGAATGCATCTCAACCAATCAGAATCCAGGACCAGAACTATCCGTTTTATAATGTTATGTAGGGTAACCTGGACATTTCTTGAATACTTTATGGAATAACATGTTTTTGAGGCTTTAAATTGCTGTGAGAATATCAATCTTCCCATTATTTGAGTGGCTTGTTCTCCGTATCACACCGACAGTGGGATTGATGTCTGGGCCGGTCGGGTTATTACAAAACAAGTCTTCTAGTGAAAGTCAAATGGACTGTGTGAACAAGTCTTTTAAAGCTAGGATTACCGTTCTATTCAGGGTTGATGGAGGGGATCTGCCATCCATGACCGTTCTCCCACAGTCAGTGATACTGAGACGAAGCAACGACCCAGAGAAACCGCAAGCTCCACACTTTATCCCTGTAATTGACACGTTAGTCAAGTGTGATGTTAACTAATTATTTCGCATTTTCTCCCGTCATTCATAACATTCTCCGTTTTCTAACAGTTTTAAGAGTTTAAAACGCATTCAAAAGTAATTCAAAATACCAAAATTCTAATTATACAATTTATGTAATATGGAATATTTTATAATATTTTATACGTGGCATATATGCTGATACATCTTGCTAATCTGCTGCTAGTTATGAAGTAAAACAATTTTTTACCATTTTTACCAAAGAAATCTTATGATAGCTAAGGACACAATTGCATGAGCATTGATTCTGCACTATTTACTCAAAACTGTTGTTTTTTTTTTTCAAGTTTTTCTCACCCATGTATTTTGCCAAATTTTCTCACCACTGCATAAATAGCCAAAATGTGTTTTTAACCATTTCGTCTTTCATTTCAAATTGAAAATCACTTTTAAAACAACAATTTAAAAGTATTTATTGAACGCTGAACATTTTTTAACATTCCAGCAGACATACCATAAAAGCACAATTTACTGAGTTACTGTTTTGAGCGCAGATATTCCTCACACTTTGGATTTTGAACCCTGGCTACCATGCAGATAGCGCCACAAGCTCGTGGTAACAGTAACCAGCAATCACCATTTCCTCTTCTCATCGAGGACTTGTGTAGTACTAAACAGCCTTTTACTGTCGGTGCTTGTAATGTCTTTCTCTGACACTTAAATGCTTCCACGCTGTCGACATGTTTACTGCATTATAAAGCATCTCTCACTCTATATTGGTTGCTATTTGATTTGGGGAAGTCGTGGCCTAGTGGTTAGAGAGTTTGACTCCTAACCCTAGGGTTGTGCCCTTGAGCAAGGCACTGAACCCCCAAGCCGCAGCATAAATGGCTGCCCACTGCTCCAGGTGTGTGTTCACTGCTGTGTGTGTGTGCACTTTGGATGGGTTAAATGCAGAGTACGAATTCTGAGTATGGGTCACCATACTTGGCTGTATGTCACTTCACTTTCAATCACTTTCACTCACTTCACGTCATTGTTCGGTACAGTTTATTCAAACACCGAAAGAGCTTGTTTTTTTTTGCTATTTTCAGCCGAATAATTTGGGTTACAGGACATTCAGTGGATCCCTACCAATTATACATGATTTTCTCAATAATAAAGTTACTACCATCTGTGTATTACCAACTTTAGTTGTTTCTTAGGAGTGTGGATGTTTTCTGTTGTTGTGCTCTTCAGTATACTGATATTTACCTTTAGTGTCCTCCAGTAGTTTTTAATGAACACGTTTGATTGTTTTCATTGGTTCCGGGACTGCCATCGTGCTGCAAAGATAGGGTTTCAAACCTGTCTGCAGGGGATGCATTTTCTCATTAAATGTCTCCCCAAAACCAAACCCTAGTCCTCAATTACTGCCGTCCATTGTTAATCTGGGCACACTCCTTGTGCTTTGTTCATTCGGGCTCCAACCTTATCAGAAAGCAGCACTGTTTGTGTTGTCTCAGACCAGTGCAGTCTGAGTAATAACTTGTCCCAGCGCGACTTGATGAGCTCACGATTGGCCGGAGGATCATTGTGATGAACATGTCAATTGAAAGGCCACTGTGAAGTCTGAGGCGTTCTAATGAAACCCAGCGCAAAGCGTAAATACTTGCATTCTGGGGCTGCGCATGAAATGAAGGTAATTATGATGTGGCTTAATTAGCTGTCGCCCTGATCTTAATTGCTTTTGAAGATGGCTGACCTCCCTTGCTGGGCGTACGTGTCGGGAGCTCAATGTTGTCACAGTTGTTTCGTCTGCAGGTATGCGTCTGGTCAAACTATCTTCTGGAGGTTACCCTCTGGGTTAATGTTCATTTATTTTTCCACTTTTTTCTGAACAAGTGCATGTTCAGTTCTCATGTGTATATTTAACACGGCAACAAGGCTATTTTCTGTTCTGAATCTTTAATCTTAGTGCATAATTGTTTTTTTTCTATTTTTTCTCTAGCATATATAGAAGATATGTAATATTAAAAAAGGTTTTTCTCATATCTTCTAAAGTACAGTTTATAATTTTAGATTTTTTTTTTGATTTTATCTTTTTGTAGTGAATATAATTTAATTCTAAATTATTTCCCAAACCAGAAATAGCTGTTTTTTATGGAATGCTTTTCATTTTCCAGTAATCTCAAACTGATTTGTTAGTGGAAAGCCAGAATTAAAACATTTACAAATGCTTTTGTGTTATCCATGCAGACCGTTGTTGTAATTTTGCACACCTAAAGGGTCTGGAAATAATTGAAATGATAGTATTTTCTGGAGAACCGGTTTAAGCATGGTTTTATTCTTAGGAAGCCGAGTTGTTTGCTGTGATGAGCTGGTTTGGCACCTGTGAGTTTCCCTCCACACTGCATCAGCTGTCCGCTCTCATTTCCTTCACTGCGTGTTCATAGCGTGGTCTCTGGAAACTAAAACAATGTCATTAAACTTCAACTTCAAATTAAGCCTCTTCAAGACTGTTCCAGACGCCACAGTCATTTTCCAGCAGCGCAGCAAACCGCAGGATGCACGTTCATCAGCGGCTTTAATGCTTGACTGAAATGTTATTTGTGAGCAGGTGCAGGTCAAACTCCCCCACGAAAATCAGAATGAGAGCGAGACTCTGCTGCTCGTATGTCAGTGTGAACCTTACAAAAAAATGCTTGATGCCTGTGTATTTGAGGATTATATGTGATTCATTCATTACCTCACTTCCAGATGCCTGTTTTAGGACCAGATCTTTCTTGAACAAAAATTGTTCCAAACTCATGGAGCTCAACAGACAATATTCTGAAGACTTGATGTGTTTTCCATGCAGTTACAATGAAGCAAAAACAGACACAAAAGCACTATTTAAAGTTGTTCATAAACAACTTCTGTAGCTTTGTGTGAGAAGCAGATTCAAAATTAAGTTGATTTCCACGGATCATTTTTGTTGTTAACTGCTGCGAAGGGATGGAATCAGTGAGTTGAAATAAAGAACCAGTTCAGTCCAATTCAAATGAATCACTGGTTTTATGAACCTAATCATCTTTCATTAACCTTTAAAAACTCATTTGAGTCTTTTCCTCACACAAAGCTGTCACATGACTTCAGATGACCTGAAATAAGCTCATGAGTCATAAACTTCTTTCATGATTATTTTGTGTTGTTTCTGAGGTTTGAAAGCTTCCCTCTGTTCATTGTAATTGGATGGAAAAGAGATTTAAAAACAGTCATCAAAATTTCCACTACACATGTTTGGAATGACATCAAGTAAATAATGACAGATTTTTTTTTCTCTCTCTAATCATGTTTTATTTTCCTATGTTTCAGGCTCTGTTAGAGAAAGTGGTTGTGAAAAGTGACGGCTTCAGTGTGGATCATCTGGAGAGAGTTTACTCCGTACTCAGCCAGTGTATTTACCAGCACCGCAGAGACTACGACAAGACCCGTCTGATAGAGGTCGAGTGACACACACACACACACACACACACATCAATATGATGTTCTGACTTCATGGCCCTGATTTGCTAAGATCTCATATAAAGGGTCCTATTTTCTTTTGCAGTTAATCAAATTTCATTTGTTTCATGGGTGCATTTCAAATGATTTATCCACACAAGCATATAAATTGTAAATACACATAGTTTAGAGAGGGTTGTGTGTGGTAATTGTACCAAGTTTATTAGGCCACCCACTTTCATGACACAATATTTAATTAACTTTATTTATTTGATTTGATATACAATCCAATACTACATAATATTTATTTTAAATGAGTAAAACATCTAAATCCATCGGTTTTATTTTATTCGTATTTTTAGGGTTAGGGTTTAATATTCCTATAGCATGTTTGAATTTATGTATATATTTGAATTTACTGTTTAATATTTCTAAAGCATGTTTATGAATGAAAAGCAGTTATAAACTCTGGATTAGGCTATAAATATACTTAAAATGTTTTAGCACCTCTGTATGTTTTATCTCCGGTTATTTGTCGTGATAAATGCAGTAGAATACTAAATTAAAATGATCCCATTATTAACTAGTAGCTCTATGCTGACTAATGACTCGTAATGTCGTCATGTCGTGTGTGTGACAGCGGCTCAGAGGAGATGGATACACAGTGACTGAACACGGCACACTGAACAGCTGCTGTGTGTTTAAATTACGCCGGCGCACCGATGGTGGAGAGCTCTCGCACGGCCTCCTGGGAAATTATGTGCGCTGTTCTCAAATACAATAGTAATGGAAGCTGCCCAGCAGAAACAGATTAGAATTGCTCTAAGGAATTATGGCCGGCGCGACTGAAGGCTAATTTGCATGTTGTGTACCAATTCCTCTCTGAGAGGACCCTAATGGAGTCGTATTTATTAATTCCAGGAAGATTCGCAATCCAGACCATCTGGAAAAGCTGTATGCGTTTAGATTTAATCCGCCGGTCTCCGTCAGATCGCTGGATCTTTTGCAGCCGGTGGACTGGAGCTGAGATCCACAGAGGACTGCGGAAATTGAACATGATTTTGTTAATTGTTTGCACATTGTGTACTGTGCCGACATTGTTTAATTGTTAGTTACACTTTGACCTGAATAAGAATAACTATCTCAGATAAAGAATTGTATTAAATCCTTGTATGTTTTGAAAGAACGGGAAGCAGAGTCCTATCTAGATGCAGTTCGAAAGTCAGTTACTTGTTAGTCTCGTGTAGCTGCGTAGATCTACGGCTGAAGGTCTTTAATTCATGGCAGCTTTCATTGGCCAAGGCCCGCCCATGAGGCCATTTGACTGACATGTCAAACAACCAATCACAGTTTGTTTCATTTCATTTCTTTCTTTTTTTGTGATGGGGTTTGGTGCAACGTCACCGTTTCTTGGAGGAACGTTAAAGAATGCGACACACGCATCTCCCGGAAATCCTGAATTATTCAACCAATCCGATGACGCTTTAGAAACTCCTGAAGTGTTTACAATTTTGTCTTCTATATGCATCAGATGTTCAGCCGACAGTCCATGGACGTAACATCTGAGGCTGAGACGAGTTACTTGGTTACTGTTTTTGTTATGTTGCACAGGGTAGCTCCGCCCACAGCGGAATCTCATTGGTTTAAATTTCCTCTTTACAGATTCATCCAAATATAAAACCTCTTTCATTATTTATTCACCCTCATATCTGTCAAAACCTGATGTTCTCACTGTGTTTATAAAAGTTTCTACGGCTGTCATGCTAGTTTTAATGAATTATATCAACACAGCTGCTTTAATAATGCAAATAATATGGACTACATTAAAGATAATTTCTTTGTACTAAACAACTCTTGTTCACTATTTACTTTCATTTTCTTGAAGAGAGCAGCTCAGACACTCTTACATTAAGGGTCCAGAAAAGAAAAAAAACATTCTAAAGTGTGTGTGTACCTGTATAAATAAACATTTGTTGTAAAACATTTATATTTCAGTTTATCTATCAAAAAATCATAAAAAAACTGTATCAAGGTTTCCACAAAAGAAATGAGAATGATTTCTGAAGGATCATGTGACAATCAAAACTAGAGTTAAAGCTGCTGAGCTTTTTAACTTATTAAAATAGAAAACAATTGCATGTTTTTACTTTATTTTAGATTAAATAAATGCAGCCTTGGTGATCATAAGAGACTTTTCAAAATCTTACTGACCCAAACTTTTGAACTGCAGTGTATAGAAAATGTTTCTTTTAATATTTAAGATGAAAATCCAATTTAAACCAAATAATGACTTTTAAAACTTTGTTCAAAGTTCTTCAAAAAAATATCCTTTGAGTTTGAATATTGACAAATGTATAATATAAACATGTGATAATGTTTGATTGCATCCACATTTAACAAAAAATGCAATTAACAATGCTACTTTCTGTCTTTTGATTTGCAGGCGATGGAAAGGCAAGTTGAACATTTCGAAACATTCCTGTGATGAATAGAGGGCTTTCAGAGAGAAACATGATCGGCGACTCTTTTGATACAAGACGGAGGGGCCGGCGTCCTGAGCCAAGTCCTTAATGTGGAGCAGGTCTGGACGCCTCGGTCTCAAATTACAGCAGGAAGGGGGAAAAAAAATGGTGCAGACATTAGAAACAAAGGCTTACAAAGGCGACCTTGGTGCTATCATCTCAGGTACCTGAAACAGAACCAGTCTACAGAACCAAACACACAAACTCCTCGAGGTTTCCTTCTTATTTGTTTTGTTTTTGTAAACTCGCATACATGCCGACGATCGTTCTTGGTGCTATTGGGTGCTATAGTTTTTTTTGCTTTTTTTGTCGCCTGCTGCTCTTTGTTCTCATAGATAAGCAAACAAAACACAAACAAACAGTACAAAATAAAAGATTGTGTGATGTCACGAAGCAACCTCAGCCTCCGTCTACTGGAAGCAAACACCACACACACACACAGATTCTCACCAGCAGTGGCAAACTGTATATGGATGGTATGATGCTCTACAGCGCGAGTCAGCCGGTCATTTACTGTGGAAATAAACTACATCGCCCTCTTTCTACATCCACCCGGATGTCACCCCTGGTCACCATTGGGATTATCAACACTTTTTAGCCACAGATGTTTTTGTAGGGACATCTAGAGTTGTTTTCTACTTGGTGTTAATTGTAAGACTTGCAAGGCCTCTGTATTGTAAACCAACTTTTCCTTGTTACAAATGAGACTGCGTTCTCCTTATTTAGACTATAATGTTTGCAGAAAACCAACGAAAAACAGACAGATTTTGGTTCAAATTGATATTTTTAGTTTAGACTCATCGTATAATTCCCGCCCTAGGAATAGTAAAAAAAATTGGCTTTTTTTCTGGTTTAACTGGATTTACGAGTAGATATCTGGAGATTGCACTGCCTAGCATGTGCCTTAATGTTTCAAATAGGCTAAAAACATAACTAAATATTGACTATCTATCTATATATATATATATATATGGAGGACGAGCCACAGGGCTACAAACCGATACAAATATGTGGCGTATGTTGTTGTTAACTGTTAGCCAATCTCTTCTCGAGTCGCCCAGCAACATCTTCGTGGTTGCTCCATCAGACATTGTGGCTTTCTTTTGCCATTCATTTTTATTGTAACATAACATATTTGCAGTAAAAAGAAGTGATGTTTTGAAAGATAAAATGGCAGTCTAGGCAGTGCTGAATTTTTTAACATAAAGCATTACCATATTTTTTGTTGTATTTTTCTATTTTTTATTTTTTTTTTACCTTTTATAGTGTTTCCATTGTGTTCACTTACACTGTATAATATTGGTAGCTGTCGCATTAATAACTTGATTTGTCAATTTTGGCATTGTCTTAAGTAGCATTAACCGAGTTCTCCCTCTCATACTTACATTAACGCTCAGCTTTCATTGCTTTGTAAAGAACGTTGATCCAAGTTCAAGAGTCCTTGTGACCTTGTCTAGGATTCGGTGCTATAAAAAACAGAAAACAAAGAGGAAAAAAAATAACAACGCTTTTTAAGACATATGCAAAAGAAAGGAAAAAAAATGAGGAGTTAGCTGTTAGCTTTGGACTACTGCAGTGCGTGTGAGAGACAGAACCACAGCTACCTCAGCAAGTTGTTTTCACGCGAAGAGACAAAAGTAATGACCTGTTTACTGAAAACAGTATTTGTTGACCTCTGTAATATCACTGCGCCCTTCAAAAATTCAAGCTGAGGTACTGGATCACCTCTTCGACATGTGGCTGCTGCAGTAATCCTCGGGTTTGTTCGCATTTTTGCATTATATTTCTTTTTTCCTTTTTTTTTGGTGGGGGGGGGGTTGTTCTGCGTTTGAGCCGAGATGGTATTGTAATATCGCTGAAATATTATATTTCAGTTTTTCTACATGTACATCCCTTGATTTACAGTTTATTGGCCATGTTTGTGAAACACCTTGCTTTCTTCAGTCCATTTCATGATCGTTTTTGATTTAGCAGTCGCCTGTCAATTTGTTATTTATTCAATTATTAAACGTCGTCATATGTTCAACATTTTGTTCAACCGAATTTAATTGGAAAAGTGGTTGCATGAAATTTGTGCCGAGACATGATGTAGCACATTTTTGTAGCAGGTGTTGCACGACGTTCAGAAACGGGGTTAACTGGTCTCAGGTCTCTGCTACATGCATATTTATTCCATAAGTGTGGAGATGGTGGTGGTTATGTTTCTTTTTAGTGGATGAGGGGGAGGTTCATAAAGTTAATGTGCATTTTCGGGTCCCTCTTTGTCACCTGTAGTACCATCGACATGCTTAACTTGGTGTAGCATTGAAGAAACTACTGTAATGCTGACCACTTGCGCTTCTCACAAATTTATCTGGGGAAAATGAGCTTTAGTTGATGATGCCAATTCATGCAAGACATACCCTGTTTTGCATAGCATTATGTCATTGGCCCTGAAACGAAAAATCAAACCTTGGTCAGTATGTAATGTAAAATGAAATTTCACATTTAGAAGCACCACTAATATATATTTTTTAGAAAATGAACTCCTAAATCCTCCATTAAAAATGTTACAATGTGGGCTTGAAAGTCTTAAGTAGTTCTATGTGTTTTGACTACAAGTTAAAGTTCATAACCTTTATTAGTTGACCAGAGTCTAATTCAGATCATTTGACTGACGGTAGGAAGTCCATATAACAATAGCATTTTGCTTTAGGTAGGTAAATACAACCCACTAAACTGTAGTTTTTGGTGGAAAAGTCCAGGAGTTTCTCAAGTCAGTGCTCAGTGTTGGAGATTTTTTTTGGCAACCAATGATTTGTTTAGTTAATCCTATTTAATCAGTAGATTTATACCCCTTAATGATTAACAAGGTTGAGGCAATTTTATTTTTGTGTAACACCAGAATTTGTGTCCCTTTTTACTACTTTGAAGCAAATCAAAACCACACATATTGTTCTGTCCTTCCCTGCAGTCCTTCTTTTGTGAAATGATATATTTACTGTAATTTCTGAAATAAACTGCTGTGATATACTTGAATAAAAGGTGCAAATTGAAGTCGCTCTAGTGTTTCAATTTCAATCAGAGTCCTGCCTTGTTTTGTAATAAGGGTCACGGCACATTTTGGATAGTGTGCTGCGTTCATAAATTGGAAAATTTAAATGGCATATAGAAAAAAAAAAAAGATGAGCATAAGCTTGACCAATGTAGAATCACATTTTCATTCACAAATAACTTGCATTTGTTGACTTACAAAAGCATTAGACTTTGGCGCTCTGCCTCTGAAGTTCCTCCAAATATTACTTCATTTATCAGGCATTTTAAGGCTATAAGTTATGGAATGGCACAAGTTTTTTTTAATTTTATGGAAAATACAAAACCTTCTGTTATTAATAGACATTCACTCAGTAAGAAAGTAAAAAAAAAAACTTACCAATTCGCCAAAAATGGCAACTGATGAATGGACAAATGATTAATATGTAAATAAACAGTCAATTTTTTTCTTTAGAATTCAGATATGTATTTCAGCATTATTAACGTAAATTGTTCCGGTAGGGTACAGATTTACAGACATTGTCCAATCCATTGATTTTTTTCTAAAAACATTTATACACAATTTTCATTGGTTTTTAAAATATACATATCTTCCCTATAATACAAAGTTTCTCCATCCGTATACTGCCATGGCTGCAGGCTTGTGGATTGGAATAAAACAAGGATAAAAACCACAAAGAAAAGGTGGAATGATTTACACAGGACAAAATGAAATGAAAGTCCTCTGGGCATCACAGGTTCTGGTATTTTGTGCTTTGGAGTTCAAGAGGGCCTTCATTCAATCCCGGCTCTCTGCAGCGCCGAACCTCGCTGGAGGGCAACATGACTAGCATCGACATCCTTTGGCTTCTTGCAGAGGTCCCTTCATGATGCAACTGATCTTTATAAATGACACACAATTCCATATCAACTCATGAAATGACAAGATTTGACCGAAAGGTTACCAATGGAAAAACAAGGTTTGACGGAAGCCTTAAAGAAACATGATGTGGGAGAAGAAACTCAAACACTGAAAGGGGAATCAAAAAAAAAAACAAATGCATTTGGCTGACTTAGAAAACCGTTCCAATGGCATGACACCTGAGGGGGAGCTATGCTACGGATCCCTTGCTAAATCTTGATCGCGGCGGTCCGACTGCGTTCCACCCAGTTTGGCTGGTTGGAGCTCGATGGGCTGGTTTAGGCCAGTTCGTGACATTATTGAAGTCCAGAGCCGAGCTCATCGTCAGCCGCTCTGAATGTACTTCTTTATAACCACGCATCCGTGTCTGAAAAGTGGACATGGCAGATTCTGCAGCAGTGTCCACGTGTTCGTGCAAGGGTCGAAGGTCTCCATGTTGCCCAGCGCCGGTCCCTCGCTGCTCACGATCCCTCCCGTTGCATAGATCTTTCCGTCTAGGATCGCCGCGCTGGGGGAGGAACAACAAGAGACCATTTGTAATCGTTTATTGCATCATGTAGCTCCATCTACTGTTGATTAGACCAACCTGCAGAACTGCCTGGAGTGATTCATGTTGGGGCCAGCTTTGATGTTGCCCTTGTCTGGGTCGTAGATAGTGGTGGCTCGGGCGTAGGCTCCTCCCAGGATGAAGATAAAACCATTGAGGCTCACAGCGGGAGCATACTTGTTATCTAAATAAGCCCAAAAGGAGCACAGGAGGAAAGAGAACAATAGATAGAGGTTACTTCTCTGATGTATGTTGATGAATTTTTGCCTTGGAATAAAGGCAATGTTTTGCCGTTATCTTACACATTGTGCTCAATGCTCTTTGCAGCTTTTAATACAGCTTCTGGGATGCCTACATACTTATCGGAACGATTTCCCAAATGTTCTTTTGGAAAGATTCAGATAATTAATGACACGGACTAGGGTTCTGTGTCAGTCCGCAATCTTAAGAAATCAGGTTTGAAGCACCATTCGTAATGCTTTTATGATTTTTTTCCCAGCCTGTTTGCTGCCACATTCCATTTCCCACATCCATGTATCCTTTATGCTTTACGTTATTAAGCGGAGAATGACAAATAACGGCAAACAGATATATGGTGCCTGTTTCGTCTAATGATTCCATACAGAGGAAATTACCTCTGTAATATCCAAAGACCCTTCACAACGTGACAGGTTTTACTCACTCTATCCTTCTTCACACGGGGTAAATGGCCAAGAAACAGAAATAATCACATCTTTTCATGAGCGGGCAAATGACTGACAGCCTGACGCATGGTCGTGAACACGGAAAAGGTCGTCGAGCTGAATGCAAGAGAGAGGCTATCAGCCTTCGCTTTCTGACAGAGAAATTGTCTCCCAAACGATTACAGCTGGGCCAATTTATTACACCTATGAATAATTCACGTGGCTGCGTTCAAGGTTTTGTTTTGGGGTTTTTTCCGCACCTTCGACTGACGCCTGAGAAAGCCATGCAAAGAAGCGATCTGTAAAACAGCGGCTGGATTTAATGGTTGAAAAGGAAGTGCGAGATGGGCTCTCACTTGGCGGCATGACTTCCAGGTGCTTCTCATTAAACCCCCCCACCGCTCGACTTTGAGTGACAGTCTAGATAACACCATCTTTTTATACCACTCCAGTCACAGCAAGCGTTGTCGAATTGATCGGCGGCATAAACCAGGGAGGAGGCATCATCTTCTGTAACAAGAGCACAGTTGTGGCGCCCCCTCCCCCTCCATTACCCCCACAAAAACGACTGCTTTTGTGCAGAGTCACTTCATTCAACCACCCAGTGTGCGTCAGGAGCGGTCTGAGTCGCCAGCGCTGTAGGATCAGGTCTGTTGAGTCCTAATCTCACCCTACGCAATGCTCTTTATCTGTTAGTTGTCTCGTTTTCAAACCCAACGCTGATGCTATCAGCATAGCTCATTGTTGGGTTTGGCCCACGTTCTCGCTACTCGAGGGCCTCGACTGTGACACTGAAGCTCGGTCTGCTTCTTTGATGAATTCTCGCCGCCGGCAAGACGTCTCAAGGTTTCGATCAAATGGGGCACCTGCATCTGACACAATGGAGACATGAGATTCAGCTTTTTGAGAGCGAAACAAGACAACAACAACGGTTCGCGCCACCAATTTGCAGAGGTGTCTCGCTCAATTTTCAGGAGAGGCAAAATGCGGCAGAGAAAAGCTATTAGAAGTGTAAGAAAGGGGAAAGGAGTTGTTTGAATAGCAGGATTCCCAGAGAGTTGGGGTGACAATGCCGGCAATAACCTTTTGTCCGCAATAAACAAGTTGAAACGTTTTAAGCAAGACTACTTCAGTCAAACTGTCTCAATGTACCGACCTGGCCAATTGACGTGCTTTAAACGTGTTTTATAAACACTGGCTGCTCTTAGTTTGGAGACTGAGGGATGTTTGTTGACAAGTCCAGCGGTGAGTGGCTGGGAGCCAGTTCAGTGATAACTCATCACACTCTCCAGAGGCTCCCTAAATCACTTTTTAATGTGCCTGTACTCTAAAGACGCCCTGCAATCTTGTATAATTTGTACAAGCAATTGTTTGCAATCAATTCCCCACTGTCCACGTGGCTTGGTGCACTTCCAGTGGCTCTTTGCCTGTTTGACCTTCACTGACAGCTTGTCTTGTTGGCACTGGTTGAACTAGTGTTTGCTCAGTAGTGTTTACTACTGACTGCAGGTCTTCAAACAACACAATCACATGGGGACCTTGAAGAAATGAACCTGTTAAAAGCCTTGAGCATAAGACCATTACCTCTGTAGAAATATGCAATGGTAGAATGGCAGTTTCTCATTCTGGGTGAAAAAAGGGCTATATGAAAATGAAATGAAGACTTAAAGGCTTGTCAATCAGTGAGAAAGAACCAAACACTAACACTGCCAGGATAGAGGTAGTCTTATTCCTGACACGAATCATACCGTGCTCGTATTTATCCTTAATTTATCCTTGTATAGTCAACTAATATTGCAACAGTAAATTATATTATTATAATTGATATAAATATTATAGTAATGCAGATATACAGTTTCATACGTGAAGGTTAAAAATGCATTAGTATTTGAAGTAACATTAACAAAGATAGATAAATATATGATAAGAATAGTTAAATATAACAATGTTTAATGTTACATTATTATTTGTATTACTTCAATCTTATATTATTAAAAAAAAAAAATCCATTGCATTAAATTATTTATATTCAATTTTAAATTTGCATTGAAATGTTAACAAATATTTTATAATTTATAATTAAAATATCAATTATAATATTGATATTTGAAGTAACATGAGCTAAGATTAAGTTTTTGTCCATTACCATTTAACATAAGATATCATGAATGTTTTTTTAAAATGGCATTTACTATTAATAATTTATAATAACATTTTAAATATGACATTCAAATCTTAAAATAATTAATATAAATAATGTAAAATATATCACCATAAATGAATACAATGAATTATTAATATACACTAACGAAATGATAAACGCAACACTTGGGGCAAAAACAAAAGTATTGTGTTTTATAATTTTGTTCAGTTATAAAAGTTTTTTTTTTCATTTATTATTAATAAATATTAATATTTATATAAAATTAATATATTAAATATTTCAACACAATACATTTTTATTTTTATCAACTAAATGTCAACATATAGTATCTTAATGTACAGCGTTACTGATTAATACTGCAATTTTAGTTAATAGTTTTACTGGTTCTCAAAAAGCGCGGTTCATTTTAACCTAATCATACACTTACAACTTCAGCTATAAATAGCTGCTCGAAGGTTGATTAAACGAGACTGTTCTGTACAAAGGGAAACATGGAAATATACTCAAGTGTTTGAACAATTATTACAACAAGTAAAGATGATCATGTGGACTTGCATGATTATTTTTAATGTTTATCTAGTTTTATGTACTGAATGAAACTTAATTTAATTACCAAGTTAATTTAGTTTATGAAATGGCTTTTATGATGCCATAGCACAGCAATCACTGAGCTAATTGAAGCCTGAAAACCTCCTACTGCAAGTAAAGATGGTGAGTCCCAATCTGCCGTATCAGTCCTGCTGTTCTTCTGCTACGATTGAGCCCCTGAGCAAAGCAAACAGCCCCATAAAAGCCTTTCACCACGGCCGACCACAAACACTCAAACACCTCCTGGTCCCATGCTGACAAATACATGTTTTTAAATCGTCTTTGCGCAAAGATTTACATTTTTTTATTTTCCATTAACAAACTGGTGTTCAAACGAAGTACCTACCGATCATGGGGGACTCTATAAAGCTCCAGGTGTTGGTCTGAGGGACGTAAGACTGTAAAACCCCAGCCGAGCGTCCAGCTTCGTTCACACCGCCGAACACGTAGATCTTTCCTCCGCACACAGTGGCAGCCGCCGAGTGAACGGGTTTGGGCAGAGGAGTCACCGTCTCCCATTGATTGGTGATGGTGTCGTACCTAAAGAAACACATACTTTTATTAGCATTGCTGCTGTCTGTACGGTTCTAACTGCAACAGATACTTCTCGCAATGTGTCCTAATGAAGACGCAGTGCTTTATTGTGAAAAACCAACGCTATATAAGTGTAACAGCAAGAAATCAGCAGAGCTGGACACAATTCACAACTGAAGAAGGATCGATTTTGATTAACAATGTGGATTTGTTAATTGGTCACATCTTGCATGAAATTTAATGGAAATCTGAACTGGAGCTATTAAAAGAGATTCATATATATATATATATAAGATTTAAGATCAAGTATTAAACATTTTAACATTTTGTAAATGTAATGTAGTAAAGTTATTTTTATTAAAAACTATTAGAAAATTATTAAATATAAAAGACCAAAAAGGTGGCATTTAATTCTTAAAAAAATGCATTATGATGAAATATAAACAAAAGTGAATTAATTAAAAATGATTAAATAAACAGACTAAATATGTGCCATTTCATTCATCAAACATCATAAAAATATTATGAAATATATAAATAACAGTGAATTAATAAAAAATAAAAAATATTAAAATGATTAAATAATTTGGACATGTCTTATATATTTCTTTAAGAATGTTAAAAATCTTTAGTTTAATATATTTAAACATAAATATTTTAATAAAAATTAATTTATTAAAAATAAAGAAATACTGTACATAAATTGCATAAATGGAAATTAAAGTCTATCTATCCATATAACCCTCCATCACACATTTGCCATTTTGCATTTGCCAAAATTTCCAAACAAGGCTGTCAAATCAATATTAGAACTAAATTTCTATTTCAAAATGAGTTTTTGAATTCTCATTTAATTCAAATGTAATTCTGCATCCAGTTTGCTCCCTCAATTCCAATGTAATTTGAACTGAAAAAGTAAAAAAGAGCCTGAGTGCTGCTGAGGGCCGTGTGTTCACCGTTCTGCGCCATTCTTCTCAGGATCAGCCGCCCAACGTCCCCCAAAAGGTCACGCGAAAGGCTGAATCAGCTGGAGGGAACGCCAGAGAACGCCTCAAGATTGGCAAAATGCTTTGGCTCCTGCGCCTATTGATTAACTATTTAATGAATCAAACACGTGAGGACACCAAACACAATTATGAAGCGAACGGAACTGATTACTAACCACAGATACTTTCTGTAAGATAAATGCATGAACAGCTTTGCCAATATTTCAATTCACTGCAGACCACATCAGCAGAGGTATAAAGATGATGAGAAAAGGAATATAGCAGGCAGGATGAGAAGCCTCGGGCTGCAAATACATTAGCAACAGCTCGCACAAATCGAGTGAGACGCCGCAGCATCACATAATGCAAAAATGCTAAATGTAATGGCAAGTGACTCGACTAGCTGAGTTTATCTTTGATAAGTTCTAATTTTTAAGTGCACACTTGAATAAGATCGCCGTCTCTGCTGTTTCGACACTACAAACTACTTTTTTTGTAGCCGTTGTAGAGGCTCAACATTTTTTTTTAAACAAGTGTCATATTTCAGATACATTTTTGTATTAATTAGTAATGTTATTTTAAAATTGCAATTAGTTGCATTTACAGTTACTATTTTTCAATGAATCCTCGCTGACATTTTTTTACAATTTCCTTAAAGAAGAAGAAAAAAACCTGCCCACCCCAAATGTTTGAACATTAGTGTATATTGTTCCAATATAGTCCAAGTGAGTTTCAGAAACTGATCTTTCTAAAAGCGACTGAGAAGGGAATGAAATGAGTGACATAGAGAGCAGATAATAATGGATGTTATCCAGATCTGTCCTCTGATGATCTCATCAGCGCTCCTGTAATTATCAGAGCTACTGTACTGTGACCCACATTCACCCGCCTCACAATTCACTCTGTTTAATCACCTGAGAGTCTCTGATTGGCTGCTTTGGTAACCTGTGTCTGCAGGGAGCCAATCAGATCAGCCGGAGCGGGAGGTGGTGAGGGCTGTTAGGACACATGAATAGAAAATCTCCTCACGTTTGCTCTGATAAAGCCAGAGGATGGCACTTCTGAGCTCCTGTCTGTCCTTATCGTTCCTCCCGTCCTTGAAGAACGGTTTATCTGCCGTTCCTCTCAGGTATATCTACGCGATGTCATAGCGGTCAAGGGTCAAGTTCGCTGCGCTTGCCGAGCCAGCGGCGTAAACACGCTCGGCTGGAATCGATACGTCTTGGGAGTCCGTGGTCTCTCATTATTTGAGGAATTGCTACAGCATTAAGCAAATGATCTGTGCTTTATTTAAAATCATAAAACTGTCCAGCGCTGGACGTATCCTACACACACCTGCAACTTGCACCAAGATGATGGAGTTTATTATTCTGTTTACTGTGATTGTGTTTGCCAAGCTAAACATCGTTGTAACCACACAGAACACCCCAAGATCTGTGTTGCTTTATTATTAGATTTATTAAAATTTTACAATTTGATTTTTATATATTATATATTTCTATTTAGATTTGATTTGGTTTCAATAATTTGATTTATGAATTTAGTTTTAATAAGCATTTCTATTAATTTCAAATTTTCATTAAATTTTTGTATTATTTTTATTTTTTTACTTCAGTTTTAGTATTTTTGGTACGTGCTTTTGTCATTTTTCTTAATCTTTTTTTTTTCCTATTTAGTTTTATTTTCATTTTAGTTTTAGTCAATGTAACACTAAATTAAAATAAAATCAGTGTAATTTTATAATTTTTTTTGTATATGCTACTTCTTACCATTTTAAATATAATTTATTTTAAATATGTATTTGTTTTTAACTTCAGTTTTAGTTTCAGTATTTTTAGTGCCAACATAAACTCATTTTACTTCAATAATTGTATTAATCTTTTTTTATATTATTTATCTATGTTTTGGTCATTGTGTGTTTCTGTTTTAGTTTTATTACGTTACTAACTTAAATTCGTATTATCGGTTACTTTATTTCAGTTAATATTTCTTGTTTTAGTGATTTTAGTACTTTAAAATTTCAGTTAGTTGTCAAGACAACATTTCTCATTTTATTTAAACATTTTTTTTTAGTTTTATTTCAATAAGAAAAACATTTGATTAGTTTTAGATTTAGTTCTCAATAATAACATTCACTAATCTCAATAATACCACTCTGGAATCTGCATAGCAACACTTGGCAAACGCACCGCATAAAAACAGTTCACATAACTTTGAGGAAATGCAAACATCTAGCTATGAATGCATTTAACTCATAATTATGACTATCTTTCATTTTACTGCTTTTGCCGCTTTATAAAAGAAAGGAGCCCCAAGAGGCCATTCTAATGATTTTACAGCAGTTAAGAAGGTTTTCAGCTTCACGTCATGCCTAATTACACTCTTTTCTGGGGTAAAATCACTGTAACACAGTCTCTCGAGGCTTAGAGCTTTAATCCACATATATGGATGTAGAATTCAACACATTTTATTGCTTGGACTTAGTTGAGAAGACATATTATATGAAGTCTACACAAATATATGAATATATGATATATATATATGAATATATACATGCGAGACTTTGCGGGAGAAACAGCAGTGCCATCTTGTCAAGTTCACGGTCAGGTAATGCGCAATGCTCTACCACTTGAGCTACAGGAACACATTTTCTTAAACTCAGTATAAAATATAATAACTAGTTCCACAACAATTTCTTATGATTCCCAAATAATAAATCTTAGTTAACATAATCGTTAAATTGTAATTTACCTAATTTACTGTAGTTTTCTTAATGTCTGACCAAATAAAAAACATTTCTTGTTAGGGTTAGATGCACAATAAACAATTTCAGTAAAGGTTTAGACAACTAAAATTAACAATTCAGGCAACACTTTAAAGACAGAAATTGACTGAACGTAAAATTTCTGTGGAACTAGTATCTAAATAATAATTGAAACCGCTTGAATTTGTTTTTTTCCAATCAGCAGTGAATATAAATAACTTGTTTTTTGTTCTTATGTGGATTATTAAATAATAAATTTAATATTATTATATTGTCTAGTTTCATACTAGTTTTAATTACTTTTTAGTTCACTATTTTACCATGTGTTATTAACTTAAGCCCTACAATTACTTTGCTTTAAACAATTTCAGCTCACAAAAATGTTTTAAATCAAGTTTTTGTTCCTTTAAATGAACAACAAGCCCCTGTTGTGTACAATGCCAATCCTGGCTGCAGGAGAACAAGCTTAGTTCTATTCTGAGAGCTAAATGCATTAAAACAGATGTGTGTTTTTGAAAAGAAGCATTTTGATGGCAGAAAAAGACATTCTCTTGCCCTTTGTGGCCCGTCACAATAAATAAACAGCATTTGATGGACTTAATTTGCAGTCTGAATCTTGTTTCACGCACGCTGAAGCGGTTTGTAATTGAGGTTACGGCCCCTCACAGAGACATCACGGAAGACTTCAGCTTCCTCACACTGCAATTAAACTTCTGTATTATTTATTGTGAAGTAATCAGCACAGCAAACGCGTTAAGCAGTGAATGTCTGCCGTGTGGATGGATGCGTTGGGCTGCAGTGACCAAACAATCTCAGCGTGAATATCGCTCACAGCACTGTCTGAACACGCTTGGCTTTAGTTTCTGCAGAGAATGGCTGGGGAAAGCCCTGTGACAGGCTCCTCTGCGTTCGTCCGGCTACAAACGCAGAACCTGTCACCGGGATCAGAGGTTAATTGTATGGGATGACAGCGGCATCCTAGTCCTGCTCCTGCAACAATAAATACAACTCACCAATTCTCTTCAGAAAAGAGGTGACCTTTGCTTCCTCGGGTCTTTATAAAGGTCATCCGGTTGGACAGTCTATAGATAAAGATCCTTTTACAGCAGTCTTGAGGAACTACAGATGAACGCCAGATGAGTCCCTTGCTAAATGTGCAGTTGTATTGTAGATTATCAATGTCCAGTTTAAAATGTCACTCTCAATGTGAAAGCTGTTCTGATAAAAAACAATTATATAAATAATAAGACATTTTAGCCCCGATTCACCCCTTCCGACAATCTTAGGATGCTCCGATTATTGTAAAATAATCTGATCAAATATTCCTGCCATGTGTGGTGTGTTAAGACTGCTCTCCTCTGCTCGGAAGAACGTCGGGACCGCTCCGATCTCAGATCGGGGATATCCAACATGTTGGATTTATTTGGCCCAATTTCTTCTTGTGTGTGGTGTCCCCTGAGGACAAACAATCACGCAGCCTGTGGACTGTGGCGTGTAGCCAATCAGAAAGCGAGGTGACGAGGCGGTGAGGAAGTACCGGGAAACAAAATCAAAACAGCCGGCGTATATAATATAACAAATACAAATAAAGTCGATGGGCATAACTACATCCACAACTGCAGTCCACCAGAGTACATGGAAATGAATATATGAACGTTTATTTCAACGGTTATTAATCTGTGTAGTACGTAACAACATTTCTATGAGAGAAAACAACAACTTTCCTCCATATCATGAAGTAGCAAGTATAGTCCATGCTCACGTTGTCTCCACCTCTTTGACCATCGCCTTTTCTTGTTTTTCTTATGTTTTTTTTTTCCGTTAAAAACAAAGCACAAACTATGGCCACTGCATCCTCTTCGTCCGCCATGATTGTTTACTCTGAAGTCACGTTTGATCTCGATTTTGCGAGATTTCCCGTCTGACCTGGGAATGCTCGGGAGTCAAATCGGTTCGTGTGTGATGTGTTGATATTGCCGTGTGGCTGCACACCACACACTGAACGACCAAAACTGTTAGACCCGTGATTTTTTATTGCCGTGTGTGGGGTCTCTCAGGTTTGGAAAATCGTCCGACAATTTTAAAACTGTCCCGTGTGAACCAAGCCTAAGTCTTTGGTTCTTTTAACGGTGACGATTTTAACTAAAACATTTAACACAATCCCACCAAATCACAATCTCAACAAATTACAATACTGTACTTCAAAAGACCAATAATTTTTTTTTTTTTTTTTTTGTTAATTGTTTGCCTTCTGGAAATACTGTATGTTCATTTACTGTACATGAACTCAATACTTGGTTGGCGCTCCTTTTGCTTTAATTAATGCCTCATGTTTTGAGTTGATTAGCTGATTGGCATGTCACCATATTCTAATTTGTTGGGTTTTTGTTAAATGTGAGCCAAAATCACCACAATCAAAAGAACCAAAGACTTGAACTACTTTAGTCTGTGTGCATTGGATTAATTTAATACACGAGTTTCACAATTTGAGTTGAATTACTGAAATGAATAAACTTTTTCCACGACATTCTAATTTATTGAGATGCACCTGTATGTGTGTGTGTGTGTGTGTGTGTGTGTTTGTGTGTATATATATATATATATATATATATATATATATATATATATATATATATATATATATATATATATATATATGAGAATATTTAACTTTTTTCTGTTCTTCCAATTTCCCTCTTGTTTCAATTTAAAACAACACCTTAAATATACATAAATGTATATGGACAACTGAATCATTTTCAGTATGATCATGGCTTCTGGAATCAGATCTAATCTAGAAATGCCTAAGAATTCCCACCCCTAAGAGAAACTGAAAAAAGGTAAATGGAAAACTGTCCATAAACTAAAACCAAAGTGCAAAAAGCAAATGAATTAAAAAATGCAAAGGATATCAAGCTGAGCACACAGCGTCTCTGAACATCTTAATTATGGTGTGTGTTATCTGCTGTGCTGATAATAGCTTCATCACTGTCTTCAAATTAATTCTTTAGAGCTTCTACACTTTGGTCAAGAATATTGACAGAAATCGGTGTCATATCAATAAATTAACAGACTCAAAAGGTGATATGTCACTTAGACTGGTTCATTATTTAATTTATTTATACACTTTTTAATTATTCATCAAAGTTCAGTTTTAAATATCAAACTTAAAAAAGCAAAATAAAACTTCTGACAAAAGTAGTCTCTATGCATACTACTACTTCTTACAGTGTCACACTGCATTCACTTAGAGAAGCAAATAACCTTCAGAATCAAATTAGAACTAACTGCTTTACAGAAGAAAACATAAACATGATCATGGGCCAGAAAATAACAGAACAACTCCTGTAATGCAACTATGGACATTTCATGCTTTGGCCATTAGTGATTTAATGGCCTTTTAACTAGAGAGACAGAATGAACACTGAAATAAACATTAGAGCTGAAGCTTGTGCTTATTTCTCAAAGAAAGGTAAAGTTGCTTGTATCAAAAATCTGATGCAAAATAACAAACATATTTACACCCATGTTTATCTATTGTTAAATCATTCATATTTACTCAACACACAAACTGATTATTTATTTTTTTCAATTTATTGTAAATAAAAGACACCTTTTCACTCACAAATTAAATCAAATATAAACTATTTTTAAATCAACATATTAATGGACATGGTAATATTAACTCATCACCAAAATAAAATAAATATCTTTTATAAATCAACATATTACTGTCTGAACATAATAATGTTAACTCGTCTATTCAATCAAACTAAATAAAATACAATTAAATAAAAATAGAATAGAATATTTATTTTATAAATCAAGATATCCCTCCTGTCTAGACATAGTAATGTTTCTTTGAAAGACAAATAGATGTAAAAGAAAAAAACAAAAAACTCAAGGACCTAACATAGTTGATAGATGGAGTAAAACTCTAATTTAATTAAATGTAATTAAATTCAGCACGCACACAATATGTGCTTTAAAAAATGCTATTTTACAGACTAAAATTCTATTTACTATCTTTTAGTTCCTGGTGAGTTACAGTGATTTTCCCGTGATTTTGCTGACTAGCGTTCCGTTTGCACTTGCCTTAATTAAGTGCATCATTATCTGTTTAAGCCTTGGTGTAAAAACATGGTGTACAATCAACTGTCTACTTCTTCCTCCTATCTTAACATCTTTTACACACTATATTGCGTCCGGGTGGATAAAAACCTGCTTTTTAGTTCTGTTTGCAGTACACACGAGATGTTCATTTCATCGGTTAACTTCATTTAATCTGCTCTTAAAGGGCCGGCGCGATCAGCCCACACAGACATGTCTAATAATCTCTCTGATCTCACCAATTTGTGATGTGGCTCTTCCAGGCTTCCAGTGGCGTCTGCACACACAGTATCGCTGCAGAGGGCACCTTGAGCCTCCATCAGGAGAACTCCGCACAGCACTCCGACTTAATTGGATTTGTGCATCACACACAAATTGTGACATTACAACTCGACGGCGGAGTAGGTCAGGCGCCAATTACCAAAGCTCACGGCGAGAGCAGTCTCAGCCACAGAAGCTCGCCCAAGACTTCATTACCCGCCCGCGCTTCCCTTTTCATTATGTCCTGAATGAAGCGGTGCTTACCATACACCTGAGTGCTGCTGGCCGAGTCGCACAGGATCCACAGACAACGACAAAAGAACAGCCCGTGACTTTCACTGCTGTCTGTGGTCTTCTCTAAAGAAAGACTCAGCTGCACATTATTTCACTTTTATCTGTGACACAACTTCTCTTCTGGAAACATTACTGTCATCCATCGAACCATCACATGCTCGAATGTTTATCAGATCGTGGTCAAAAGTTCATTTTTTTGAAAGACATCTCTTATGCTCAACAAGGCTGCATTTACTTGATCAAGCATACAGTAAATAAACAGCAATACTGTGAAATATTATTACAGTTGAAATAACTATTTTCTATTTAAAGGTTTAAAAACTTAAGCTGAATTTTCAGCATCCTTACTCCAATTAAATGATTTATTGCATCCTTGCTGAATCAAAGATGCATTTTTTTTACTTAAAAAAAAAAAAATATATATATATATATATATTATTTCATGTAAATGAGCCAAACCTATACTACAAACCTGATCGCCATATAAATACATCACACAAACTATTAATTTACTTATAAAAACAGTGCAGATAATATTTTGTGACATCACAAGCCGCATATCTCACGGAGGAAACGGTGGGTATTCCTAATCTTTCCCGTGGCTCCGTTCATCATCCTGTTTCTCCAGCACGAGCCGTATCTTCCGTCAGCAAACCCTCTGCTTTCCTCCGCTGGAGGGGCAGAGGGAAAGCAGGAAGGAACAAGAGAAATGAGTTGCCTGCCGGTGCAACCTGGAAATCTCCCAAACCATCAGCCAGTCATTTATCTGGTGATGGTACACAGTCTCGCTCAGACATCCATTACTTCCACCAACCTTATATCCTCCTCGGGTGCAGCCCAAATATATCGCCGTCACAGCACACATGACTGATCCGGGCTCTCTGAATATTCAGGGCCTTTTTCATCAAGTAAACCTCGCAATTTTACTGGGGTGAAAGCTAAAAGTTCCCAGTAACCTCATGCATGGCCAAATATTAGAATTTGCTCCGCTGTCAGACTCAAGGGTTTGGTCTTTCTGTCTCCAGTGTGAACTGATGTAAGTTTAACGTGAGCAACTCGGTTTGTTTAGAGGTGAACTGGCAGTTCTGCTTAGATCAAATTTTGTGAGGTTGATGGAATCGTGTCTTATTAAAAGAGTTTCACAAGCACCACAAAGTTCTTCGCCAACAAATTTCTCCAGCACAACTGTATGTTCTGAGTTTATGTGCAATATCTGCTGCTTTTTATCTGCGGGCAAAGAAACTTTGAACACAAAGTCAACAAACAGATTCAATGTTTTTGCTGTTGTCAGTGCCATGATTTAAACAAGCCTCCAACTTAATTCAGAATCAGCTACAGAATGACAATATGCAATGATGATATCAGCTGCATTATGATTCACAAAAACTGTTTTTCAATGTAACCGAACTGTAATTCAGTGCCTCGAGAAACTTACAAGTCCCTCGTTTGGGATGCAAGGAAAGCATATTCCACGAGAGGCCCAGAATCCTCTCATTAGATACCCACCAGGACTAAACATGCCCCTTTCTGAGATGATGGAAGAAGCTTTTTCTGGCCACGAGCTCAGCGAACTGAGTCGGAGGGAGCGAGCTGCCCCGCAGAGCGCATCGCTCCAGGAGGTTGGCGATCGAATCCTGCCCGCGGTCACGCGTATGGAGCCGGGAGAACGGGAACGGAGAGGTTTGTAATTAGAGAAGGGGTTTAGGGAGGTTTTGGCTCCTCTTCATACTCATTTTCTACACCAGCAGAAGGAACGAGAGGCAGGGGACGGGGCAGAGTGAGCTGGAGGAAGGGGAGCGGGCGCAGCGGGTGACGGCGCTCTGAAGATTCTTAATCTCACCGTGTGCTGGATTATCACAGCGGGGGGTGAGGGAACGCAGCCCACGCTACAGGCCAAGCACCCGCGGTCCCGCCGCAGAACATGCCCCTCACACACACACACACTGATCATAACTCTGATAATAAATGAGCAGCTACTAGAAGAAAATATATGCACACACACACACACACACACATGCACATTGTTTAATCTAAGGTACTAAAATAACACAAACTAAAAACTAAAAGCTCAACTATAACAAGTTAAAAATATATAAACTATATACTAGTATAGTATATGATACTGACATTTTACTAAAACTTGCATATTTGTCACACTTAAAAGATTCGGATCATTAAACTAATTTTAATATAACACAAAGATAATACAAAATGCAGTTTTTAAACAATGATTTTACTAATTAAGGGAAAATATCTGTCCAAACCTACCTGGCTCTACGTGAAAAATTAATTGCAAAATTAAACTTCAAAATTCTTTATAAATATGTGTGTGTGTGGCTTTTAGTAAGTTTATTACGGTTTTAGTTTCTTTAACTTTAATTTAGTTAACAATATTTTGTTTTTAGTTTATATAATAATACAAAAATGTAAAAAATAAATAAAAATGTAGTAATTTTAACTAAAAGCAAAACTACAACCACTAATTGAAAAATGCACTACTTCCCACTTTCATTAAGTTTAAATTGCGATACTAAAAGGGTTCAAAATGTGCCCAAAGTCCAGTGTGCATCCATGTGTGTGTGTTTCTAAGCTTAGACTGTGAGTGTGAGCTCAGTAGGGTGCACTGAAGGGCCTGACACTTTCTTCAGGTTACAGGACAATAGGAACAGGATTACTGTCAAAGCGTTTCTGTGGAGGGACGCTGAGCATCGGTCGGGGCAGACTGGAAGTGAATGGACCCTCGGGGGTCTCACATCTCAGAGCTACCAGTGAAGCGTCTTCCTCAACTAAACAACAAAGTACATTTTACTACGTGCACTACTGTATGCACACAATGCAAAAACTCCTGTTTTTATTTTGCAGTTAACTGCCTCATATGCTTTAAACAAATGAAATATGCATTACAAAACAGTACGCAGAATACAATACGAAGACTTTAAAGTATCGTTAAATCTGCCAGTGCAGGAAGACACATTCAATTCAGGCTGTTCAAACTAATATGGATATGTTTTGATTTTCAGGGTTGCTTTTCCAAGTACATTTATCTTAACTTTATATTTTAATTTTATTTTAAGATTTTTACCGGTAAAGAAAGCAAATAATAATAATAATAAATTAACAATTCATTAGGAGCAAGTTCTAAATTCCATTTATTTAATATTTTCAGGATGCACAATTATACATGGATGTATAATGCAACATTACATTATATACGGTGTAAAAAATAAATAAATTAAAAATCTTGTTCTGCAAAGTGTTTTGCCAAGATAGAAATGTATAAATTCCCAAGCAATTATTTTATTCAAACATGAATTTAATAATTTGAAAGTCATGCATAATTCAAGTTACAGGCACACACACACAAAATAATATGCATATAAACAAATACATAAATATAGATTTATTTATTAATCTAAATATATATGTATTTTTATATAAATATATACATTTATAACAATATTATTATAATTATTATTATTGTTTGTCTGCCTTACTGTACAGTACATTATAAAGTTGTCATATCCTGTGGTATGGCAAGTCATACTCCATTTAAAACTTCTACACAGTTTTGCTAATCATTTTATAATCATTATAAATGCAGTTTAATGACCTACACGAAATAATTGCACTTTAAAAAATCATTTATCACACTTCAGGACTATTTAAATGAGCTAGTGAAGGCTAAAAGGCTAAAGAAAAATGGAGAGCAGTTAGAGCAACTAAAGTTTCACATCAATTCAAACTTGAAATACTTACTTACAAACTTTTATTTAGTTATTTCTGCATGTGTTATTTTAATATGAATGGTTCTTTATCTATAGGAGATTTCCTTTAATTTCCATTAATTAAAAAGAACCGCAAGGGCATATTAAACAACAGAAAGCATGTAATAATGCGAAGCCTCAGCTGCACAAACGAGCAGGAAATCAAGCCGAGTTTGATTTGGATAGTGTTAGAAACAGCAGCACAGAGCGTGTGAGGTCATGCTTTCTGCACCGTTCTCCGCTCTAATGCTCTGTGTTGTTGCTCTCATTATCTGAATCAACTCAGCAATTATAGCAAATATTCCAGAGCTATTTGGCTGTATTATCTATATGAGCTCATTAAACTCAAAATGGAGTTTAGGGGTGGGGTGGGGGGTCATTTCTTTTATTTGTTTTGGAATAGCAATCAACTGCACTTAACAGTTTTCCTGCACACAAACTAAATCAGAAATGAAACTTAAACACTGTTTCATGGCAATAACACAGCCAGCAGCGTGACCCTGGGACAGAAGCCGCCCGATGCGCTCATGCTGGGTGGCAGAACAGAGAGGCCTTACTGAAGACATGCTTCTGAGCAGAAATGATTTCATGGCTCAGCGCATGAAAACGTACCATGAGACAGATGGAGGGCCACAAACAAGGGGTTAGAGATCGAAAGAGGGCAAGAAAGATGGAACTAGACTTTGTAAGCTATATTTTTCATCTAAGATGAACTTAAAACATGGCATATTGACAAATATGTCTCAGTAATGCAATGTTCAACGGTGTGTCCAGACTGGAGATGTGTCATGCAGGCCACAGAATATATACATGCTAGCTCATAAAGTTGCAGTCTTCATTTTATATATTAATATAATATAATTAATTAAAATTAAATCATTCATATATATATATATATATATATATATATATACATTTAAATAAATATAATTTCTATAATAAAATATTAGTACAATTATCAATATCAATGAATAAAGCATTTTAATAATAAAGAATTCATTAATTCAAATTTTTACATTTTACATTTCATTTATATTTAATAAACACATAAATTGCACACAATTCAAGTTTGAATTTATAAATTAACATTTAAAATCATTAATACATTTAAAATGATTTAACATTAATACATACATTTAAATTAATATGATATTAATTTATAAATTCCAACTTCAATTATATATTTAACATTAATAAATTAAAAATGTTAACTTTGATTTTATATTTATATATAAAGTAATAATAATTTATAAAAACTTTTTTAATTAAAACCATATGATCTATTTAAATATATAAAATATTAATATATAGTCTTAACAATAACGCAATGAATGTATACATTTTAACATTATTTTTATAATTATATGTTTAAATATCAAATAAAATTACTATATATATACTAAATAACTAAAATATTAATACATACACTTCAAATTAATCTACAGTAAATATAAATATATAAATTCAAACTTTTTACTGTTAGTTGCCATCAGTGACAGCATCTGTTATGCAATGATGATTAACAGAGATAGTGATAATTAACTGCAACCTTCAGAATGAAATTACTGTACCTAACATATTGAATACTTTAAAAGTGCTATCGCTGATGGACATTCCTCATGCACAGTTCAAATATTCAACTAATCAGTAATGAAATTGGTTGCTGATCATTATTACAGTCGATTATCATTTATGTGATGTGATGTAGCACCTTATTGTCAGACAAGTCTGATATTTTTCTTGCATCCCAGTATCTGTGTTTACAACAATCAGCATCCTTTAAGCAAAAACATGCACCTGATCCACACAAGAACAAGACACATTAGACCTTACCCTCCTAATACACTTATACAACTACACAATGTTCAGAAAACCATTTATTCAACTTGAGGACAGCCTGATGCACAAAAGAATGATTCAGCCTAACTTTGTTCAATCTTGGTACCTCTGGTTCGATGGTAATAGTTCAAACTCATTATGCAGGACATGGTTAGAATCAGAAACTATATTATTAGCCAGTCTTAACAAATACTTCTAATAAGCTGAATCATATACCTTCTCAAGGGGCTGAGCTATAATCTCAGTGTAAGTTTAACACCGTCACACTGTAAATGACTTCATGATGGGGGAAGAGGTTTCATTCGTCTATGCTGATCAAATCCTAGGATTCACTCGTGTACAGTACACACGCTACAACAAAACCTACCCACAAACACCGGGATACAAACTCAAATCAAATATTCAAGCTGTTGAGGTTGTTGAAACTATATGCTTGCAATAGTAAGTGTTTATCCCTGTGGCGCTACTGAGCGCTGAGGTACAGCATGCATTCGCTCAGCTAAACTCACAATAATGAGAATATAATGGTGAGCAGTTGAGTTATGATATCGATTTCACATGCAACACATACAGACTGAAGCACTGGGTGAAGGATGCTGAACATCTAAACTCAGCATACATGCATGCATGCACGTCCGGCACGCTTCAGGGCTTTATACATAAACTAATCCATATAACATGATCAACGCAGCTCATTTCTGGAAGGGAAGGAAACCTTCATCTGAAGTTTTGGGTTATTAAAGGTGCTGTAGGGAACTTTTGTAAAAAAATATTTTTTACATATTTATTAAACCTGTCATTATGTCCTGACAGTAGAATATGAGACAGATAATCTGTGAAAAAAATCAAGCTCCTCTGGCTCCTCCCAGTGGTCCTATTGCCATTTGCAGAAAGTCATCCGCTCCCGGTAAAAAACAACCAATCAGAGCTGCGGTCCGTAACTTTGTTTGTGTTCAAAATGTAGAAAAATGTATATAATAAGCGAGTACACCATGAATCCATTTTCCAAACCGTGTTTTTAGCTTGTCCTGAATCACTAGGGTACACCTATAATAAGTGTTTATATTCGGACTATTTTAGATTGCTTCGGGGGTACCGCGGCGGAGTAACCCAGTATCTTTGTGATTCTTCATAGACATAAACAGAGAGAAGTAGTTCCGGCTACGATGTTCTTCCGCAAGACGCAAGCAGTTCTGTTTATTAACCGCTACAGCGTCAAAAGTTACCTACCGCAGCTTTAAGTGCAAAGGTGTCACGGGGAAAGTCGCTGCATCACAATATGATGGACATTACAGAGAAATATCAAATTCTAGGCTGGTTTTGACAGACTTGTGCACTCATAGGGACACCTGAGCTCCTTTCAGACCAGTAATGAGCTGCGGCTGGCTCCTTTAATACCAGCCATAATGTTTTTTTGATTGCCCTGTTTAATCTTGCCCCCTCGTGCCACCCACAATTGAAGCATCAGACGTTTCACAATCTCACTCTAAGAGTTTAAACACATTCACATGAGGAGATATGAGCAAAAAATGAGACTGTTGTGAACATATATTTCCCATACTGCAGTGCTTCACATCTTTGTTTTGCTGTGCTCAACTCATGTCAGAAGGATCATATTCAGGAGCTCAGTGCATGCGTATGGCTCTATGAAATCATAATTACGAGAGGGAAACTTTGCATTTCCTTCAGGCTGGACTTGTTAATTAAGGAATCATTGTGGAAGCAAATTGATATTGATCATAAGCTGTAATTATGAATGTTGACAGAGCAATTGATTTTGTTCACATTCATGTGTAATGATAATCTGGAAAAGCAAGAAAGCTAGAAAAAAAATAACTTGTAGCTTTTTTGACCATATATATATATATACAGTATATACACATACACACACACACACACACACAAATAATTCAGTAATATAAATGCCCATGTAAATATAGAAATAACAATATAAAGAAGGGATCATTAGAAAGTAACTTTTCTCAAACCGAGACTTTCCGAGTGTTAATTAAAGATTCACTGTGGAAGCTAACTGATATTGATCATAAGCTGTAATTATAATGTTGACAGCACAATTGATTTTGAACGCATTTTGTGTACTGCTAATGAGGAAAAGCACGAAAGCTTGCTAGAAAAAAACGAATGATTTATCTGGTTCATAAGGAGGATTGACTCTGTAACAGCACTAGAATGATAAAACATACAGATAAAAAATCAGTTAAACATCTCATGTTAATCCTTTGCTCTTCATTATGGTCATTTAACACTTCAAAGCTTCATGTGTTTAAAAAGAACACATAAAGAAATACTTTATATCTACCCAAATCACTTATAACGCAAACCACGTTGACTTTAAATTTTTGAGGATGACTTGAATGTGTTGTTTATTATGGATGATATCTGATGTTGGGGAGCGGGAATGGGAATCGTGTGTACCTCCTGATTCACTTGATTTCATTTATAAAGGTAAAATGCAATTAAGAAGCAATTCTCCTTACATCAAAATAGAAACAAAAAAAACAAACAAACAAAAAAGACAGAGTTGCACAGGTATATTGATCCATTTCAATCTTTACAAAGTATGGAAGCTTGCAACTTGCAACTACTTGCTAGCATCCAGGGTTGTTGTTGTGATTGTAATTATTATTATTATTAAATACATTTAAATATATATCACTTGAAATAAAATAAACATGAATATAAGTACCATAAAATATAAACATTAAAACAGCTAAAACTAAATCAACAAACTAAAAACTAAAACTATAACTAAAAACTACAACTAAAACAATACAAATCTATAAACAAACAAACAAAAACATAACCAAACAAAAACTAATACAAAAGACAAAAAAGACAACATAATTACAAAAACTTTTATAAACACACACACACACACACACACACACACACACACACACACACACACACACACACACACACACACACACACACACACACACATATATATATATAATATCAACAGAATATCGCCG